>NC_060273.1:100371315-100569676 GCF_021613505.1 Equus quagga
AGGGAATACCATCAAAAACTATATGCCAACAAACTGGACAACCTAGAAGAAATGGATAAATTCTTAGACTCATACAACCTCCCAAAACTGAATCAAGAAGAAATAGAGAATCTGAATAGACCAATTACAAGCAAAGAGATTGAAACAGTAATCAAAAACCTCCCAAAAAATAAAAATCCTATTTTTCTGGAAAATTCTACCAAACATTCAAAGATTTAATACTCATCCTTCTCAAACTATTCCAAAAAATTGAGGAAGCTAGAACACTTCCTAACACATTCTATGAGGCCAACATCAGCCTGATACCAAAGCCAGACAAGGAGAACATAAAGAAGGAAAATTATAGGCCAATATCACTGAAGACCATAGATGCAAAAATCTTCAAAATATTGGCAAACTGAATAGGGCAATACATTAAAAAGATCATACACCATGATCAAGTGGGATATGTACCAGGGACACAAGGATGGTTCAACATTCACAAATCAATGTGATACACCACATTAACAAAATGAGGAATAAAAACCACATGACCATCTCAACAGAGGCAGAGAAAGCATTTGACAAGATCCAACATTCACTTATCCAAAAAATTCTCAATAAAATGGGTACAGAAGGAAAGTATCTCAACATAATAAAGGCCACATATGACAAACCCAGAGCCAAATGAACAGGGAAAAACTTGACAGCCATCCCTCTTAGAAGAGGAACAAGACAAGGGTGTCCACTCTCACCACTCTTATTCAACATAGTACTGGAGATTTTGGCCAGAGCAATTATGCAAGAAAAAGAAAGAAAAGGAGGGGCCAGCACCATGACCAAGTGGTTAAGTTTGTGTGCTCTGCTTCAGTGGCCCAGGGTTTTGCTGGTTCAGATCCTGGGTGCAGACCCAGCACCGCTCATCAAACCCTGCTAAGGCAGCATCCCACATAGCAGAGCCAGAAGGACGTACAACTGGAATATACAATTATGTACCAGAGGGCTTTGGGGAGAAGACGGGGAACAAAAAAGAAGATTGGCAACAGATGTTTGCTCAGGTGCCAATCTTCAGGGAAAAAAAAAGAAATAAAAGGCACCCAAATAGGCAATGAGGAAGTGAAACTCTCACTGTTTGCAGATGACATGGTTTTATATGTAGCAAACCCTAAAGAATCTATCAGAAAATTATTAGAAATAATCAACAAACACAGCAAAGTTGCAGGGTATGGAATCAACTTAAAAAATCAGTTGCATTTCTATATTCCAATAACGAACTAACAGAAAGAGAACTCAAGAATACAATCCCATTTTACTATTGCAACAAAAAGAATAAACTATCTAGGAATAAATTTAACCAAGGAGGTGAAAGACCTATACACTAAAAACTGTAAGACATTACTGAAAGAAATCAATGACAACATAAAGAAATGGAAAAATATTCATGCACATGGATAGGAAGAATAAACATAGTTAAAATGTCCATACTACGTAAAGCAATCTATAGATTCAATGCAACCCCAATCAGAATCCCAATGACATTCTTCACAGAAAAAGAACAAGGAATCCTAAAATTCATATGGGGCAACAAAAGACCCAAAATAGCTAAAGCAATCCTGAGAAAAAAGAAAACGCTGGAGGCATCACAATCCCTTGACTTCAAAATATACTACAAAGCTATAGTAATCAAAACAGCATGGGAACTGGTACAAAAACAGACACATAGATCAACGGAACAGAACTGAAAGCCCTGAAATAAAACCACAGATCTGCAGACAGCTAATCTTCAACAAACATGCTAAGAACACACAATGAAGAAAGGAAAGTCTCTTCAATAAATGGTGTTGGGAAAACTGGACAGTGACATCCAAAAGAATGAAAGTAGGGGCGGGCCCAGTGGTGCAGCGGTAAAGTTCACACCTTCCCCTTCTCGGCGGCCCAGAGTTCACCGGTTCGGATCTCGGGTGTGGACATGGCACAGCTTGGCAAAAGCCATGCTGTGGCAGGTGTCCCACATATAAAGTAGAGGACGATGGGCACAGATGTTAGCTCAGGGCCAGTCTTCCTCAGCAAAAAGAGGAAGATTGGCAGTAGTTAGCTCAGGGCTAATCTTCCTCAAAAAATAAATAAATAAATAAATAAAAGCTTCTTTAAATTGCCTCAAAAAAAAAAAGAATGAAAGTAGACCATTATCTTTCACCATACACAAAAATAAACTCGAAATGGATCAAAAACTGTAAGGTAAGACCTGAAACCATAAAACTCCTAGAAGAAAATACAGGCAGTACACTCTTTGACGTCAGTCTTAGAAGGATCTTTTCAAATACCATATCTACTCAGACACAGGAAACAGAAGAAAAAATAAACAAGCAGGTCTTCATCAGACTAAAGAGCTTCTGCAAGGTAAAGGAAACCAGGATCAGAATGAAAAGACAACCCACCAATTGGGAGAAAATATTTACAAATCACATATCCAACAAGGGGTTAATCTCTATAATATACAAAGAACTCACACAACTGAACAACAAAAAAACAAACAATCCAACCAAAAAATGGGCAGAGGATATGAACATTTTTCCAAAGAAGATATACGAATGGCCAATAGGCACATGAAAAGATGTTCAACATCACTAATCATCAAGGAAATGCAAATCAAAACTACCCTAAGATATCACCTTACACCTGTTAGAATAGTTCTAATCACCAAGACAAAAAACAACAAATGTTGGAGAGGTTGTGGAGAAAAGGGAACCCTTACACACTGCTGGTGGGAATGCAAACTGGTATAGCCACTATGGAAAACAGTATGTAGGGGCCGGCACAGTGGCATAGTGGTTAAGTTGGCAAGCTCTGCTTCGGCACCCCAGGGTTCACAGGTTCAGATCCTGGGTGCAGACCTAGCACTGCTCCTCAAGCCATGCTGTGGAGGCATCCCACATAAAGTAGAGGAACATGGGCAAAAATGTTAGCTCAGTGGCAATCTTCATCAAGCAAAAAAGAGGAAGATTGGCCACAGATGTTAGCTTAGGGCCAATATTCCTCACCAAAAAAAAAAAAATACCAGCATGGAGATTTCTCAAAAACTTAAAAATAGAAATATGATATGACCCAGATATCTCACTACTGGGTATTTATCCAAAGAACTTGAAATCAACAATTCAAAGAGACTTATACACCCCTATGTTCACTGCAGCATTATTCACAATAGCTAAGACATGGACGGAACCCAAGTGCTCATCGACCAATGATTCATTAAAGAAGATGTGATATATATACATACAATAGACTACTACTCAGCCATAAAAAAAGACAAAATTGTCCCATTTGCAACAACATGGATGGAACTTGAGGTATTATGTTAAGTGAAATAAGCCACACAGAGAAAGACAATCACAGCATGATTTCACTCATACATGGAAGATAAACAAACACATGTACAAAGAGAAAAGTTCAGTGGTTACCAAGGGGAAGGGGGTTGAGGAGTAGGCACAAGGGGTGAAGGGGTGCACTTATATGGTGTATGACAAATAATAATGTACTACTGAAATTTCACAATGTTACAAACTATTATGACCTCAATAAAAAAATTATATATATATATATATATTTTGCTTCAAATATATAAAAAAGAACTATACTTACTATTTTACTCTAATTACCATGAGATTCAAAATACATGATTATTTAAGATAATTTTTTAAGTACAAAATTAGTTAACATGCATTTTCATTTGGTTTACATTTCAAGTACAACAGTCAGGTAAAATAAAACCATTAAGATACCAACCTTAAGCATTTGTATAGCATTTCTTACAATTAAAGCTGGTGGAGGTTCAGGAGCTTTCATAAGGAAATCAGCAATAGGACAATTAACTGGGGCTAACAGCTTGGTATGTAAACAAAGTTCCTGTAAATAAAAACAGCAAATAATTTTGAAATATTGAAATTTATAATTGATTTTTATTTTCAAAGAAAACATGGGAAGTATAGTTCCCAAACACAGACTAGTAGAGCCTTTTACTAAAATGAAGAGTAGAGGGAACAATGTCTTTCTATGAAAGATGGGCTCATACTTTGCCCTAAGTGCTAGAATCTTAATAAACATCCATCATCAATTCATCACAGTCATCTTGCCCCCACTGGCAATGTCTCCTCACATAGTTCTTATATACAACAACAAGAGTTACTGTCCCAAAAAACTTTTTTTTTTCTTTATATTACATTCTAGAATCTTTTATCCATTCAACAAATATTTAAGTGCTTACTAGGTGCTAGGCACTATGCAGCAAGTTGGAGAAAAAGAAGAAGATAGATGGACAAGAGTCTGCCTTCACGGAGTTTTCACTGTGTGTGAAAAACAGAATAATTGTAAAATCAACTACTTAATTAGAATTGTGACAGCTGCTATGAAGAATACCATGAAGGAGCTAAAGAGGTAAAATAAAAGATTTAATCAAGTTAAGGAAAGAGAAGGAGGCCAGGGGAAGTTGAAGATAATTTCTCTGAGGAAATGACACAAACTAAGATGTAAAGATTGAGCAGGAGTTAATTATAAAAGGAACAAGGGGGAGGATTCTAGAGAGAGGGGAGAGCACATATGAAGGCCCTAAAATAGAAAGAAACAAGATATGCTTGAGAAATTGAAACTACTTGTATGAGTAGAGAGAGGAGGAAAGGCAAGAATTAAAAAATTAAAACTGGAGACGGAAGCAGAAGAGATAATTTAGGCTCTTGTTAAGAATTTTGCATTTTATCCTAAGAGGAATAGAAAACGGCACATACACTTGGGGAAGTGGGAAGTCATCTAGATACATGGATGCCAAAAACATGATCCAGTGTCTCTTTAAAGGTTTGGAAGTCAGAGTCTAGTTCAGCACACGAAAGAATCAAATTAATGTACTTCTGGTGTTTTTTCCCTAGAAACTACCCAGTGTCTGGCTGTTCCCTGAAGTCAGAAAATCTAAAGGAAAACAATAAAGGTCAGGAAATCTCAATAAACTCAGTTCCAAAACTACCAAAGTACTTCAGTATGTTAAACTGGGACTTTGGTATTCTCTTTTGGACCTTAAATAATTTATTTTCTAATCCTCGTGGAGAACGTAAAAGGTGAACACTATGTGGTTGATAGACTCCTAGAATGTTGCATAAAAAAAATACTTATAAACTGTACCTAATTTAAATGAACTCAAGTAATTTGTTAAAATTTTGAAGGTTTATGGATTAAATTTTCTTGTATAGAAAAAATATTAGTTATTTATATAACTACCCTCCATAATATATATTTCATAATTTTGTTTTATAAATTATTTAAAAGTCCAAAATGGTACCTCTCATCCCTCACCCACAAAAATAGACTTATAGAGTTAAGTAAATTTCTACCTGTAATGGCATTCTCAAAAGTTCTGGAGTCTGAAATTCCAACATATTCTGGAATCGGAGTCTACTGAAGAGCCGGAAACAAATTCCAGGTCTACATCTCCCTGCCCTTAAAAGTAAAACACAAAATTAAAACTCAAAGAAAGAATAAAGGCTATACTAAGGAAACTAAAAAAGCAATGTGATATAGGAGACAGAACAATGAACCAGGATCACGACATCTGAGTTTGAATTCCTGCTCTGATTCGTACCCGCTGTGAATTCTTTCAGGTGTTTCACTTGTCCAGAACTCAATTACCTCATTTATAAACTGAGATTCATAAATGACACTTACCTGATATACCTTCAAAGGTAATAGTAAAAATTAAAAAATAAAATACATATGAAAGTAAGTAAAAAATAAAGCATGAATAAGTACCTGGTAATTTAAATTTAATCTATTTACTGAGCTGATACCAAGCAGTACATTTAGGCCCACTGATTAGAATTGTGCAAATTATGCATTACATAACTCCAAGGAAGTGTCATTTACCTCATCATCATAGAGACTTATATTTTCCGGAAAGTTGTAGAAAAATATCTTGGGGAAAAGCAGTCTCTTTTAATTTTACCCAAAGTCACTACATGAGCTAATGGCAAGGCTGAATATGCTAAGTGATAGAGATACAGAAAATCCCTAGCCTCACAAAGTTCACAATCCAGAGCAGCAAACATAACTATAACATAATGTGATACAAGTTACAAAATTTGACATTGTCAAGCCATTCCTTCATCAAATATTTCCCTCACTAGATACCCATCAGCTTTCCCATCTATCTAGCCACCTCTGAGAGATTTCTATCTTTGCCCAGACCTTAAATGTTGGATGTTCCCATGAGGTTGGAGCTCAGCCCTCTGTTTGCTTACCTTACTCTCTCCCAAAGTCATCTTAATTACCCTCCTGATTTCAATTTCCCTCCATCAAGATCTCCTTATCCTAATTCTAGACCTATACTTCAGAAGCCTCTTAGCTCCACCTGGATTTTCTAGTCAAATCAAACTCAACACAACCAAAAGTTAATTCTTCTCCCCAATACAACCACTATTGGCATTTTCCCTATCTGACAATGGCACCACCACCCATAAATTTTTCTAAGACAGAAACCTGATTGACATCCTTGACTCCACTCTATTCCTTACCCCTCATGCCCTTGGATATACGATCACCAATATTACATCCCTTAATATCTCTTGAATTAATTATCAATTTCTCTTTATTTCTACCACCACTATAACAATCCAAGCTGATTTCATCTCTTACTTATTGTAAATGGAAGTACTAATAAAAGAGCCTCCTACTGGGTCCTCCTGCCGTCATTTTGTCTGTACCAATTCATTCGTCAAAGAGCTGAAAGAAAACTATAATCATGCCATCCCCTGGTTTATTAGAGGGGAAGAAAAAAAAAGCAGAGAGAGAAAAACACAAAATGGGCCTTAAAGACCTGTCTGCAACTTACCTCTTTCCACTCATTTTTCACTATTCTCCTCTAAACTAAACTCCATCCAAACAACCTTCTTGCTCATTCTTGCCTTTCGGCCTTTGTGTATGCTTTCCCTTTGCCAGAAATGTCTTTCCACAACATCTCTTTATTCATATTTATCTCAGATTCTATCTTAACTCCTCTAGAAGCATTATCCAGTGGTAGCAAAGAAAACAAATTGCTTAATTTAATGGGTTCCAAAATGGGTGGCAACATTCCGCCCACCTCAGACTTTATCCATCAGATTATAGTTTATTCATCATTGTATCCATAACACTTGCACAGTGAAGGCTGTCAAAAAATATCTGTTGAAAAAGATGACAATGGAAATGTCTACAATTTCTGATTTTTATCCCTAATAATATACTATTCACAGCATATAAATACAACTCAATGTGTCAAGCCACACTTTGTCATAAGACAATTCATACAATAACAACAAAGCCCTCAAGAGCATTTTATGAAGTTACAAAGTACAGAAATAATGCATTCATTGTCTTCAGCATATGAGGCATTCTTTAAAGTCAGTATTTGATGTTTTCCTATTAGTTAAAATTGAAGAAAAATTAGTCAAATAATTACTGAAAAATGATACTCTTTAATCTTACCTTTTTAAAAATGAAAAAGTAACACATATACTAAAATAAATAACCAAACTACAAAAAAATATAAAATGAAAATTGTCTCCTTCCTTCAAGAGCCCCACAAATCCTCCTCCTCAGAGTCAACAACAATTGTCTTTTAATATTTCTCTCAGACTTAACAACGTATGTGTCTAAATATACACACAAACATATACATATATTTTTTAGCACAAAAGAACACTAGACTCATGTTCTATACCTAACTTTTTCCAAATAAGATAGTCTGAAAACTCATTCCACATAAAAACACATACATCTACATCTTTCCTTTTAACAGTTACCTAGTTTACCATTGTGTGGCTAAAACATAATTTATGTAACCACTTCACTGTTGATGGACACTGCAGTGCTCCCAGACTTCTCACTATTACAAATAATACTGAAAAACACATTCTTAAACATACATCTTTGTGCACATGTGCAAGTATACTCAGGACAAATTACGAGAAGTGGACTCTACCTTCAAAGGGTAGATCTGAATAAACAGTTTCAAACTGCCCTCTGAAGAAGACACACCAACTTAAATTTCCATCAACAAACTATGAAAGCCTATTGGCCCATGCTTTTGCCAACTCCCTTGTGTACACTGTTAAACATTTTCATCAGTGCCAATCTGATAAGCAAAAACTAGTACCTCATTAATTTGTATTTCTTTTGGTATATATGAGGTGGAATATGTGAGGTTAATGGATTAATCTTTATCAATTAATTTAAAAGAGCTTTTATGTATAATACAGAAATTAGTCCTTTGTCCTGTGTATTGCAAATATTCAGAATTTTTGCTTTTATTTATTTTATTTTGGGTTTTTTTAAGGAAGATTAGCCCTGAGCTAACATCTGCTGCCAATCTTCCTCTTTTTGCTGAGGAAGACTGGCCCTGAGTTAACATACATGCCCATCTTCCTCTATTTTATGTGGGACGCCTGCCACAGCATGGCTTTACAAGCAGTGTGTGGTCCACACCTGGGATCTGAACCAGTGAACCCTGGGCTGCCAAAGCAGAATGGGCGAACTTAACCACTGTGCCACCAGGCCGAGCCCAAATTTTTGCTTTTATTTTTGTTTTTTAAATTTCTTACATCTTCATGTGTAAATTATTCTAGGAAAAACTTTTTAATTTTAACATAACCTGAATTTGACTTTTAAAAAAGTATTAAAATGTTTGCTTTGCAAAAATAATATAAAAATTCAGACTAACATGAAAAAGTTAACATTGCATAGAAAGTTGAATATACATTAAATATGTAATACATATGAAAATGTTTCCATTTTACAGGCAATTGAATGAATGTACATTAAATATACATTACCTGCCTTTTCGTTGTATGGCACTAGCTTTGGAAATCCACACCATTTTTAACATTGTAACAAAATTCAGGGCATCAAAGGATTTCTGTATAATTTAAATCATCTTCGTGTTAAAACATAAAGGTATTTAAAAAGTAACAGCAAGAAACATTACGAACACATTTTAACATGCCAAGTTTAATTCAAAGCCCCTCTCGATTAGATCATTAGAACAAGGTATTGATTTAAAAAAAAAAAATCCAGATTTCTGGTTACAACCATTCCATGGAAAAAGAATGAAAATTAAACTTAGAAGAGCTGTAAAACTTCCTCATTCTGTGCCTTGCTGAGCTATTTTTTTCTCTCTGCCACAGCTGGATAACAGCAGTCAGTTCTCATAAGGTATCAAGATTAGAGAGAACTGATCTATTCTCTTAAGGTCATTTTCTATCAGATTTACATCATTATGCGGAATAGGAGTGATCAGGGAAAGACAGTTTCTGAAATACTTTCCAGGCAGCTGATCTGGAGGATAAGAATAACAATTGCTGAACTAAATCTATCCCAAAGTGAAGAATTTTTAACCCCTTCCATTTTACCTCCTGCTGAGCCACTAACGCAGTTAGCCTATCCAGAATGTTATAGAAGAGAAAGTAAAAAAGAACCATTACTACCCTCATACTTCCTTAAAGAATCTAAAGTCAAAATTTACTGTCAAAAAATATATTAAAAGAATGCATTCCTAACTAGAATATATACTCCAATCATTCAGTGACTTGTACTTTCCCTTTCATAAAATAACTACACAGAGCAAATACAAACATCTTCTCAGAATAGTTAATTATGAGCTTTTCAGAAAAGATGCCATTTATTTAGTTTTTAATAAACTGTCAAATTTGTCAATTTCGTAAGTAAAATAACTTGACACTACCATCGTGTTCTAAACCATGATTCACCTGATAAACAACACCTAAAGGAATTAATTTCTAAAATATTCAAAATCTACTTCATCAGCTTTAGATAATTTTAGGACAATAAAATCTGAATCTTCATTGACTCAACATTTAGACTTTCAGTGACAATATTCATCATCTTCTTACAAAAAATGAAACTTATCCCTCCTTTACAGTATCCAACTATAATAAAATGTCCAAATTTTACAGTAAAACTTTATTTTCTCTAAGTAATTCCTAAAAATCACATTGAAAATATTTTGCAACTAATGATCTTTTTCACATTAAAAATGAGCATTTATATCCACTAGAACAGACACAACTTGCTTTTCACAACATGGATAGTATTTCTTTCTCTGAAAAATCAACCACCTCTATCACCTTCAATTCTTTCAGTGAAAGGATCTACCAAAGTTAAGGGTAATAAGAACTGCTGGGCATTGCAATACTAAAAAGAAATAAACACTGCCTTTTACTTATATCGAGGGTGGTAGTAAATATTTCAGCCATTGCAGAGGGTCTCTGTTCCAACTACTCAAATCCGCCACTGCAGTGTTGAAAGCAGCCACAAACAACAGGTAAAAGAGTGGACGTGGCAGTGATCCTGTGAAATTTATTTTTATAAAAGCAGGTGATGGGCCCAATTTGGCTGTTAACTTTCATTTGCTGAACCCTGGTTTTATGGTTGCTTGCTTTCTCTCAGCATGGTTCTCTTGAAATAAACATCTTTTGAATACCTACTATCTGTGAAGCACAGAAGATATAACAACAAAGAAGAAGAACATGGTCCATGCCCACATGTAACAGGAAAACACACAAAATATGAATCAAATTCCCATACCGTTTGACAAAATTCTCACTAAAACTGCCAAATCCTTTACTTTCTTAGTATTTAGTTAGCAGAAGCTAATTTTTTTGTATAGTTTTTTAAAATATAAGATACATCCTATATACTGAATTGTTTAAGGTAGAATATTCACTTTAGTGAAATCAACATTTGCCATCTTAAATTCATGTAGAACCAGAAATTTTCCCATTAAAGTGAATTCTGGTTATAAAAGCATTTACTGGAATGGCACTTAACCTTCTTCATTTAAGTGAAAATACAACTTATCCATACATACCTCTTTCACCTTACCAGAATCAATAACAAAGACAACGTCATTGACTGTGATACTGGTTTCAGCAATATTGGTGGAAAGGATCTGCAATGGGATGTTATGTTATAGTTAACATGAAAATAGAACTAATGTCTAATAAAATGGAAAAAATATTTTATGAAACTTACTATTTTTCGAACACCTGCAGGTGGGTTTTTTAATACCTTCTTTTGATCGGATGTTTGCATATTTGAATGAAGCATAAAGACTTGATATCTGTTGACAATTAAAAGGGAAAATATACTATGGTACTCACCTCTTATTTAAAGCAACAAATACAAAGCTTTAGCTTTTACCTATGTGTATTGTCAGCAAACCGCTTGTCATCAAACAGGATGCGATCCCTCAGTCCAACAATTTCATCATATCCAGGTAGGAAAATTAAAATTGCACCTTGGAGAAGAATGATTTTCATAATATTAAATCTCATTGTAAAAGCAGAACCAATCAACAAAACTAGCTATAATGAACCACATCATGTGTTTTCAAGTACTGATAAACCGTAATATTTATACGATGACGCTTAAGAGATTATTTATGCATTATTATCAATGGAGTTATATAAAACTTTGTACACACAAGATACTAATTTTTAAATCAAAGTATATATTTTTGTTCCAGATCTTTTAGACAATACGTATTTACCAGCATCACAACTATGGCAGATATTGTATAGAAGATGCATGATCAAATCCAAGTCTACTTTTTCATCATCAAAACTATGATGATAAGCTTTTAGGAGCTCTCTGTCTTCTGCACTGAGGTCACTTCCATTTGTTTGAACCAGAGAACTTTCATCTAGATTTCCAAATTCCAATGAAGCACTAAAAAAAAAAAAAAATTTTTAAGTCAATTTTCATTAAAAAGAGTAACTGTTAACGGCCAAAGATTCGCATTATGTCCTTCTTCAAATTTTCAATATACCCTAAGGAGGGTAAGTGATATTTAATGTCCTAGCTATAATATAATTTATGTTTTGGTTTCAAGTACATTATTCAAAGTAAAATTTGGCAATAAGCACTTTATAAAACACAATCTGAAGACATTTCTCCAAAGAAAATATACAAATTGCCAATAAGCACAGGAAAAGATGTTCAACATCATTAGTCATCGGAGAAATAAAAATCAAAACCTCAATGAGATACCACTTCACACCCACTAAGATGGCTATAATCGAAAAGACAATGATAGGGGCCAGCCCCGTGACCAAGTGGTTAAGTTCTCGAGCTCTGCTTCGGCAGCCCAGGGTTTTGCCGGTTTGGATCCTGGGCGCAGACATGGCACCACTTATCAAGACATGCTGAGGTGGCGTCCCACATACCACAACTAGAAGGACCCACAACTAGAAATACACAACTATGTACTGGGGGGCTTTGGGGAGAAAAAGGAAAAATAAAATCTTTAAAAAAAAAAAAAAGAAAAGATAGATGATAATAATTGTTAGGGTGTATAGAAACTGGAACCCTCATACCTTGCTAGTGGGAACATAAAATGGAGCAGCCACTTTGGAAAACGATGTGGCAGTTCCTCAAAATGTTAAACATAGTGTAATATGGTAACATGCCCCAGCAATTTAACTCCTAGGGAGATATACAAGAGAAATGAAAATGTATGTTCACGTAAAAATCTGTATACACAAATGTTCATAACAGTCAAATACTGGAAACAACCCAAATGTTCATGAATGAATGAGTAGATAAACGAACTGTGGTCTTTCCATACAATGGAGTATTAGTCAGAAAAAGATGCTACAACATGGATAAACCTTGAAAGCATTATGCTAAGTGAAAGAAGCCAATCATAAAAAGCTACACTTTATATGATTCCATTTATACGAAATGTCCAGAATAGACAAATCTATAAAAACATGAAGTAGACTAGTGGTTGCCTAGGGCTGGGAGAGTTAGGGGAAATGAGGAGTGACTGCTAATGAGTACAGGTTTCTTTTTGGGGTGATAAAAATGTTCTCAAAATTGACTGTGGTGATGATTACATAACACTGTGAACATACTGAAAACTACTGAATTGTACCCTTAAATGGGTGAATTATACGGTATGTGAATTTTATCTCAACAAAACTTTAAAAACACAAACTTTTGGTCATCATTTATATTTTTTAATAGATTGTTTCTAATTGTTCACTATTATAAACAATACTCTGAAGAAAAGTCCACATTAAAAAAAAAAGAAACTTGGGCCAGCCCCAGTGGCCTAGTGGTTAAGTTTGGCACGCTCCACTTCAGCAGCCCAAGTTCAATCTCCAGGGCATGGACCTATACTGCTCTGTTAGCAGCCATGCTGTGCTGGTGACACACATACTAAAAAAGATATTAAAGGAAAATTAGCATGAATGTTAGCTCAGGGCTAATCTTCCTCAGCCAAAAAAAAAAACCTCTATAGATACCAGCTTAACATGACTACTAATTTGGTACTTCTATACTAAAAGCAGGCTGATTATGCTGTTTTCCAAAAGCCCAGAATCAGCATAAATTACTGAAATAAATGCCTTGCTTCTTCATCTTGTGTGTAAGTATAAACCACTGCCATCACTAGTAACTATCAATAAGATTCCGAGGAAGTTCAGTGCAGCCCAATCTCTCTTAAACAGAGAAAAATAACATAAGAAAAATAACAAAAGACTGCTTCCAATAGGGAAAACATTAAACTTATACAATTTTATAATTGTAGTATTTTAAATTTTAAGATCCATTTTAAAACATTCCAAATTTTTTTGTTTTGTTATTTCTTAACAGGTAAATGAAAACAGTATTATGTTCTTTGCTTAAAGCTATAAACTTTAGATATCAATTATACTTAACCTAGAAAACATAATAATAAATTTAATTTTTAAATATTTAAAATTTATAATTGACAATGTCATGATCTAGGGAATAAAAAGAAAGCCCAGTTAGCCAGCATAATTAAAATATTATCCAGATAATTGCTTTACTTGGTCATCTACAGTGTCTGTCTAGTGACCTACATTTAACATCATTAGAATGTCTTGAATATTCAAAATGTTAGCACTAAAAGGATTGCGAGTTCTGGGAGCTATTATTGAAACGACAACATACTAGAATTAGCATTTGGATCTGGCAAGAACTTTGAGATTCTGTAACCTACACTACCATTTAATGAAATTAAAGTGACAAAACTAATTTCATACTTCAAACATTTACTTCATCTAATGTCTGAGACTAAATAGAATTAAAAATGAAAACCCAAGTCAAATAAAACATTTTATATCTTCCTGAATAACAAAAGTTTTAATATATTTTAACTTCAGACTCCATTTTTTTCTTTTTTGAGACTCTTACAGATTGAAAACAGACGTTATCAATGTATTATAAAATATATTTTATCTTTTCTTTTAAATATCTTTTATCTTTTCTTTAGATATCTAATCTAAAATCTACATAATCTATCTAAATTTACCTAAAATCCTTAATTACCTAAAAGAAGATTAGTTTCATAGGATTTTTAAAGTATTGCCCTTTCATTTTTTTTTAAACCAAAGTAATACATGTACATCGTGTTAATAAACAAATGGTTTTATGAAAGTTATAACAAAAACCTCTCTCCATTCCTAGTCACACTGCCTAGGACATTTTTCAATTCTTTAAGCAACATTTATGTTTATTGATTTAACAATTTAGTCATTATCTGTGAACCACCAATTAATGAAAAATGAAGTCAGCACCTCCACCCTCCTATACTTTTCACTCACACCAATCTGTACAATTTTTGTTAAATCTTCATTCAGCCTTTACTTTAACTATGTAAACATTATTTACCATGAGCCATATAGTGAACTATGATTACACCTCCTTTCTTCTCTAACTTTTCGGGGTTTTTTTGAGTAATTACTGTCTAATTTTTATTTGCTTAGTTTTCTGTGTACTTATCACTAATTCTTCCCAAAGTCTCAGATTCATAAAGTCTTTTTAATATGGTCAAAAACATCAAATAATCATTTTTTCGCCCTCAGGGACTTCCCTCCTGGAGCTTTCCATATCCTGCTTCTCTAAGACTAGCCCTACTAGGCAGACATCACAGCCACAGTCCTCTGCACCAGCATACTGAGCATTTCTTTCACCTATCTTCTATGCTGAATCTACCTTGTTTTTCTGCTTTATTTTCCTTTCTCAGTTTTGTGGAGCACATTCTCCAACAGTTTCCTGATAAAGGGCATACAGAAAATAAACTTTCTTATCTTTTCTCTACAATTTTCCATCTCTTGTATTTTTTTTCCTACTAAGTGATTTTCTCAACCTTATCTTGCAACCTTTCTGAATTTTTTCTGCTATCATATTTTTAATTTATGCGAGCTCTTTCTTGTTTATTCATTCTTTCAACAAATATTCACTGAACATCTACTATATCCAGGCACTGTCCTTGAACAAAGAAGAAAAGGAGCTTGCTAAATTCTAGTAGAGAGAAGAGACAGATAATAAACCAGTGAATATAGTAAGTAAGTAAATTACACAGTTTATCAGAGAGTGGCAGGTCCTGTGGACAGAAGAAAAAGTAGACTAGGTTAAGGAGAATCAATAGCACAAGGAGGTAAATTGCAATAACAGGGTAAATCTGGGCAGCCTTCACGACAATGAAATTTGAATAAAGATTTGTGTTCTGTTCCTTTTTTAATAGTATACTGTTTTGGTTTCATGAATATCTTCTATCACTGTTTTTGAAGTTTTCTTCTGGTCACTGACGCTTAGTTTCAGGCAAGTTCCGGGGTTTTTTGTTGCTATTGTTGTTTGTTTGATTTGTGGGTGCTTTTTCCCCCTCAAATGCCTAATGATCAATCCTTGGAGGTTTGTTCATTTTTAAAAAGTAATGAACAAAAAACTCCGCGTACACAGTGGTGACTGTTGAGCTACCTGGTTTAAAAACAGTCATTTCATTGAAGGAATGCTAAACCTTCTATAACTCTAATTATTTTCTCTAGGCTTGGTCTATTTTTCCAGGAAAGAATTCTCAAGTTTTCTGCCAAAGAACATAGTAAACAGGAAAAGGTGACAGGTGACTCAATTTTCGGTCTTTAAGTAGACTTTCACTTAAATCCCTTTCCTGCTAGACACCTCATTCCCACTCTCCAGTTGTGCCTGGTAACCCCAAGTCCAAAGCCTCTGTGGCTTAATTTTTTAATAAGCCTCCCACTTCCTGCCAAGGTGGGGAAGGGATATCAAATGGCAGGGAAGAAGGGAATCTGGAATTCTAAACGTTCCTCATAGAGAATTTCAACCAGTTCTGTTACTTTTTCAGCCCCTTCTTTCATTGCCTTATTTACAAGTAGTTAAATGAGCCTCTAATAAGTTCCAAAGCTGAAATAAATTTCTCTTTGGCACTTCCTTCTGCAGGCACTCAGGTTTCAGTTTCCTTAGTTCTGCTAAATCAAACACCACTGATCCATTAGCCATCTATTATCCAAAAATGTACTAATATCTTCCATCAGTTGCCATGTCCTCTTGCATTCTCTTTGACTTTGTTAGGTTACACATTTTAATATTCCTTCCTTACCGTTTTAGTGAGGCTTTGGGAAAATGCAGAGAAAAATATATATGTTCTATCTACCAGGTTTAACTGGAAAACTCCCTCATGCTTTTTCAAAATAAAATTTTAAAAAAAGATAAATATTACAATACAGTGTATCTTATTAGCAACCTATCAAAAAATCAGACAGAAAAATTCCTTAGAAGTACGAAAAAAACCCAAAAGTCTCTGGATAAGAGAGTATAAATAGCCTATATTTGTCATATTCTACAATTTACATGGCTTTTTAAAAAGCAGCTAGGATTGATTAAACATAGTATAAAGTTTTACCTGTAAGATTCTAGAAGATCCACAATTTCGGTCTGTCCAAAGTGTTTAGCCCAATCTAAAGCCATCCTGCCAAAATTCAAAGATATCAAATTAAGACAGAGAAATAATGTTCTCAAAATTATAAAACTAGTCACTCAAAACTATTCATTCACCCATTAGAGATATATCAGCAATTGTTACACAATAGCTTTTAATAACGATAAATATAAGAAGTCAAAAAAGATATGTGCAGCTCTATAAAGATATACAAAAAGTAGACACAGTTTAAAATTACCAGCCATTTGATGCTTTACTATGGACATTGGCTCCCATACTAATTAACTGCTCTACTTGACTTGAAAAACCTCGTCCTGCAGCAACCATCAGAGCTGTTGCACTGGTTTCACTATGTCTGTAATCAACTAAAAGAAGGAAAAGATAAATATATGTTAAATTTCCAAATTATTTTAAATTATTTTAATTTAAAAAAATCTTAAATGAAAGAATTGTCAGGAGAATGAACCTGGGACTTGCTCCTTCACCTAACTACATGATAATAGCCTTACCTGACCCTTAACTCAGATCACCCAAGGAAATCTGTTATTGATATGCCCTTAGTATAAACAGCATGGAATAAGGAATATCAGTTGGAAGACAGGAGAAGGAAAGACAGTTGTTAAACTGTCTTAATCTCACCAAGATAATACAGAAAAGGAAAGTTACTAACTTGCAGAACGCTCAAATAATCTTCCTAAACCTAGATATTGCGTTGATCATCAAATGACAAGAAACAATTAACGAAGAATTAAAGCTAATTTTCATCAGTAGCTGGTAATGAATGCTTAAAAGTGCAAATGCAAAGTTCAAGACAATATTCTGTTGTTCTTTTGTTTTGCTTTGATTCCCCCATCATTGTAGGCTGTTATTTTCCAAAATGCTTTATGGAAATAACACTGGCAGAAAATTTACTTCCTGTAAAACCCCTCCATGACAAAAGTAATTAAAGTTCTATTGAATTTAAGTTCCTTCCTAGAATACATTTCTCAAGCAATACAATATATAACTGCTTAGCACTAATTTGCTTAAATTACAAAAGTGGTAATTTCTTTCTGAAATTATGTGAAAAACCCTCTGCAGTAATATGTAAGATAACTACAAAAGGACAATTTTACTTTTCCATATATACCCAATTACCCTCATTATTTAATGACACTCTAAAACATGGTATCCCCAATTGACATCAATCAGTGGTTCTTAAGTGAGGAGGCGGACTTACAAGAGAATTACCTCAGGCTTGTTATTTTGGAAAGCACGGATAGCCATGTCTTACTCCTAGATTCAGGTTCAGGAGGTCTGAAATGGCCAGGCACATGCATTTTTAAAGAGGTCTGCAAGGATTATGATCGCACTTACCATATGAGAATTACTGCTTCAACTGAATATTCAACTGATACTTGGAGAACAGAACCAACATGTATGTATTTTGAGCAGAAGGGTATGAATAAGTGGGCGTTTTAAAACGTCCAAAAATTCTTCAAAATTCCTTCCTTCAAGACGTGGAGCCTAATTCCCTTATCCTTGAGTGCAACCTGGACTAAGTGTCTCACACTAACAAAGAGAATAAAGTCAAAGTGATGATGTGCAACTTTAGAGACTAGGCCATAAAAGGTACCTATAGCTTCCTATTTGCTTTTTATCCTTCTCTCTTGAAGCATTCACTCTGGGAGAAGCCACCTGCCACATCCTGGGAAGAATAAGACAGCCCGACAGAGAGGTCCAGATGGCAAGGAACTGAGGCCTTTTGCCAACAGCGGAGATGAACTGAGGCCTCTTGCCAACACCATGTGAGTGAGCCTTCTTGGAAGCACATCCTCCAACTCCAGTAAACCTTCAGACGACTGCATCCCCTAACAACAGCTTAACTACTACTTCACAAGTGACTAGATGCCAGAAACACTCAGTTAAGTCTCTTCCAGATTCTTGACTCTCATAAACTATGTGAGATAATAAATGTTTTAGGATGCTAAATTTGGAAATCATTTGTTATGCAGCAATAGATGACTAGGACAGTAAATGTGCCAGAGAATGCTTAGTCTTACTAAACCAGCTAATTACTAGCTGCTTAGCCAGGATTACACAAGGATATTGATGGCATTAAAAAGAAGCCCAAGATTTCCTGGATCACATGAAGTATTTTCAACTTTCATGCCAATTGGGAGTTCAGATTTTAGAAGAGAAATAAAAAGATAGGAAGTAAATAACCGTTCGTAGAGCTACAATAACATTCTAGTTTACAGCAACATATCTCAGAGTTCAAATTTCCTAACTTTCAGGTGAGATAGCTAAACTGTTCCAGAACAAATACTTTTAAAAATAATGGAGAAAAAAAGACTGCCAGAACACTGGAGATGAACAAATGTCCACATTTCCAAATAGAAAAATGACTTTTCAAAATACAGATTGATTATTTTTTTTAATGAATGATAAGCTGAAAAAAAGCAGATCAATAGGAGCCAAAATACATTCACAAAGAACAAAAAGTGCCAAAGATCTTAATTTCTTTCTTAAGAAGTTTGTTAGACTAGCAGATATGTGGCATTACAATCACTTGAACAATAGTACCCAAATATTGACCTAAGGCCTCTTGCAGCATACAAAATGCTTGGTCAGTGACCCAGGTCCCTCAAGTTAATAAACAGAGAAAGCTTGTTAATATACTAAAATTAGATAATTCTAATTAATTAGTTAATTCCAATAAAAATTAGAACTGAAAAAAGTTGTTAAGCAGACACAATAGGCCAAAGCTAACTATAAGATGAGATTTAAAAGGAATAAATAGAATGTCTTAAGCTCAAAAAAATTAAAAACAAGTAAATGTTAGGAGGGATTAATTTAATAAAATCATATGTTAAAAAAAAAAGAACTAGAAGTTTCAAAGACGATATGAGTCAGTAAGACAATGTGGTTGGTAGAGTTTACTTACCACAGGCTGAATTAATATAAGTAAAGAGTAGAGGTTTTCAGGCTGATAGATCTACTCGACCTAAAGCTGATCACTAAGAGATTAACACTTAGGACTGGACACCATGTTTTTTAAAAGGGACAAACTAGAACATAACCAGAAAAGGTGGACAAGGGCAGGAGAGGACTAGACACCATGTTATGTTAAAGAGGAATAGCTGAAGTCATAGGTGTGGTCAGACCAGAAAACAAAAAAGGAGAAAGAATAACTATCTTCATATACCTGAAGGTCTGTCAGGCAAAAATAGATACTAAATCTCTTCATTATCACCCCAGAAGCAGAAAAGGATGGAATCTATACAGGTAGATTTCACTTCAAAACATATTTAAAAAGTTAACAATTAAAACAAACCAAATCTGAGAAAATGTCCTCAACAAAGACAGTGAGCTTCCTATTGCTAAACATGTTCAAATAGATGAGCATTTGGTAGGATGCTTAAAAGTTATGTCATTAGTCAACAAATATTTATTGAGCACTTACTATGAACCTCTGGGGACACAGAGATGAGTAAAACAGACAAGGTTTCTGCCCTCAAGTAGTCTATATTCTAGTGTCTGAGTCACGTCGTAAAAATATCAAAAATAGATGATGTCAGGCAATGAAAGTACAATAATGAATTATAAAGCAGTATAGGGAGAAATAGTGAGAGAAGGGCGCAGTTTTAGTAACGTGATCACAAAAGGCCTCTCTGACAAAGCAATATCTAAGTAGGGACCTAAACAAAGCTAGCATTGGGCCATAGGAGTATCTGTGGGGACAGTATTCCAGGCTTAGGAAACAACAAAAGCAAAGATCCAAAGATGGGAATGTGCCAGCATAAATGAAGAAGAGCAAGGTAAGAGTGACTAAAGCACAGTGAACACAGGGAAAAGAGTGGCAGAAAATGAGATCAGAGGCAGTCAGAGACCAACTCAGAAGAAGGAGTGACTTTTATTCAAAGTGTAATTGAAAGCCCTGGGAGAGTGGAGAGCAGGAAAGCGGCATAATCCAATTTCCTTTTTAAAGGGATTAATCTGATTGCTCTCTGGAGAACAGACTGCAATAACATAATAGAAGCAGTTAATAGGCTACTGCAATAGTCCAGGTGAGAAATGTTGTCTTGGACTAGGATGGCAGCAGTAGGGGAAGTGAATCATGGTCAGATTTGAGATTTATTTAGAAGGTAAAGCTAAAAAGATTTGCTAATGGATTATATGTGAGGTGTGAGAGCAAAAGCAAGAATGATTTTATATTTTGTTGTCTTAGCAACTAGGTGAATGGTAGTACCCTAGATTCAGGTTCAGTAGGTCTGGGATGGGCAGGTGCATGCATTTTTAAAGAGGTCTACAATTGATTATGTTCACTAAGGAAACACCAAGGAAAGAGCAGGCTGAGAGGGAGGGAGGTGAGAAGGGAATGAAAAGTTGTTTGGGGTATATCCAGTTTCATTCCATTAAGAGACATCCAGTTGGAGACGTCAAGTGATTAGGTGTAATGAAATGAGGTGGCAGGGAGATAGGACTATAGACAAAAACTAGGAGCCATTTAAAACAAATATTTAAAGCTATGACTAGATGAGATCTACACAGGGAGCAAGTGTAAACAGAAGTAAGATCCAAGGATTGAGGCCTGGGACATTCTATATTTAGAGGTCAGGAAAAAGAGGAAAATCTTGCCAAGAAAACCAATAAGTTCCAGCCAGGAAGATGAGACTAAAATAAATCAAGTATGGAATATCAGAAGTTAATTGAAGAAAATGTTTCAAGAAGGTAGTGATCGATAATAACAATAATGTGAGAATTTAAGGTGAGGGGATAAATTACTTGACATCTAAATCCTTTCCAGTACTGATTTTCTATGATCTTTCATTCTGCCTTTTGCCTAGAAGCCTTCAGAATTCTGAAACTCACCTCTGGTTGCCAATATCCACCATAAGCAACTAACAAAATCAGGATAACTCATTAGTGAAAACATGTCACATGACATAAAGCATGTACATGTGAATTAGAACTTGAGCTTACATAACCAAAGGTATGCTCAAATTCCCCATTTACTAAATGAAAAGTATAGAGCAAAGTTATTAACCATGTGAAAATGAACAAAGAAAACCTAAATCAAAATGGAGTCAGGAAGCCATGAAAGGAGGGTACTCACACACACACATCAACCACAGCTTACAGACCCCAGCAAGAAGATGATTTCCTTTTGACTCAGCAATAACAAGCTCCCCACCACTTGCAGTCAGTGAAAATTCACCACAGCCCTCCCCAGATTCCTTCGAAAACCTATGAAAGTGGACCTTCCCTTTGTTTCCTTGGACTTGCCTATGGTTCACCATAGTTTGCTTGTCCCAAATTGCAATTCCTCTGCTATTCCCAAATAACCTCATTTTGGCTAGCTAAAAACCTTGTAACTTCATTTTTAAGGTTGATTTCATGACAACCACAAAGGGACCTGAAGGAGATGAACCCCTGAGGAACTAAAGACCCCAGAATCATGTGCAGTACCTACTCAAGCCCTTTGTGCTTTCCGTTTCCGTGAATCACCTTCTTCCTTTAAGTTCAGTAAGCCTCCTCTCAGATTTGAGCTCCCTCTTTTTGGTCGAGCTCTCTGACTTTGTTCAGGATCTGTTTTCTTGAAGGCATCGTCCTTTTGGTGAGTACTCTTTTTTTTTCTGAACTTCTAAGTTAAGATTATGGGATCCCAATCCTCTAAACACTTTAAGGATGGCCCTCCTTCTAGTGCCCCAGCCAGTTTTATATTGAAAAACACATGTCCCTCCTCATGTGCCTTTTTAACTAAATGGACTGACCTAACCAAATATAGTTTAGAACTTCAATGGCCATTATGGGGAACCTTCAATTTCCCCAAATTTGTTTTTCTCAGAACTAAACTTGAAGACCACAGTGTCTTAAATGGGAACTACCTGGGGGCATACACAACTCCAGATTTGCCTCCATAGAAAGAGCCTTTCTCCCTTGGGGCAGAGTTAAGTGCCACAAGTGTATGATCAGAAATCTCCCCCTGACATTAAGAGAGCTAGCCAATTCCAAAGCCAAAGCAATAGCTGCCCAACAATGATCACTTGACTTGTTGGCTAAAGTAGTTTTAGACAATTACATAGCCCTTGATTACCTACTTGCTGAACAAGGAGGTGTTTGTGTGATAGCAAATACTATCTATCACACATGGGTAATCCAACACCTCTGGAGAAGCAGAAACTCAACTACACAAGATCAAGGAACAAGTGTACTGGTTACAACAAATTTCACCTGACTCTCCATCACCCTTTGATTTGTTCAGTTGGCTACCTTCAAGTCTAGGGTCATGGTCTAGAACCATCATACAAACTGGATTTGTCATATTACTTTTAATTCTGCTTTGCACAATTATTTTTTAACTTTGTACCTGTTGTCTGTCAAACTTCACAGAAATGACACACTTCACAGAAATGACACACCAAATAGAATGATGTTAGCTCAACACTCTGAGATGACTGCCAATGCTAATAACCTTGACAAGATATGATCTTAAAAGTGAAAATGCCTGAGAGTTCCTCCCTTCTACCCTCTTTGTTACTCAAACATGGCCTCAAATGTTTTCCAATCACTATGCACTTTCCCTCCAACATGGAACATGACATCCAGGAAAGGTTCTTTCTGGCACCAAGGGACAAAATATAATTTCACTAAAACTGGATAACCTGATTCTTGATCAGCGATATTTTCAAGGAAAGATCTTGATCAAAGGGGGAAAATGTGAATATGAACAAAGGAAAGCTAAATCAAAATGGAGTTGGGAAGCCATGAAAAGAGGACTCTCACATACGTATCACTCAGCACAGCTTAGAGACCCCAGCAGGAAGAAAGATGATTTCCTTCTGACCCAACAACAGGCTCCTCAGCGCTTGCAGCCAATGAAAAACTGCCACAGCCCTCTCCAACTTCCTCCTAAAACCTAATAAAAGCTGAACATCCCTCTGTCTCCTCAAACTTGCCTGTGGTTCACCAGAGTTTGCTTATCCCAAATTGTAATTCCTCTGTTATTCCTGAATAAACTAATTTTGGCTAAAGACCTTGTTATTTCACTTTTAAGGTCGATAACCTTTTTTTCCTTCCTTTTTTGAATTTACAAATCTCTTTGAAAATCCAAGATATTCCCCTTGGGGTTGGGGGGAGTGTATTTATGTGCACATATATACACAAAAATACTTTTGCACATAACTGTCATATATTCACAGACCCCATAAAACTATTCTGGAGACAACTAGGTTAAGAATCCCTCATTTAACAGTATTTATTTATTCTACTAGGCTAATAAGATCCTGATTTGTGCATTTGAAATAAGTACTCCAAAAAACTAAATTATTAGCTGTGAACAAAAAAACATAGTACATACATTTTGAATTAAACCACCCTTCCACCATAAAATGACTGCAAGAGTAATAAAAAAAAGAAAATTTAAATAAATTACACTTACCACTAACATTTTCAGTTAAAATAAGGTGAAAGACCTGAGCAAAGGCATCAACATCTTTATGTAGCCATATGTCAGAAAGACAAGCATCCATCTCCTTTATTAACCATGGTTCAAGGCAATTAACATCTTTTTCTGTCTTTAAAAAAAAAAGTAAAGATTTTAAATTACCACACATCTTAACCTTTGCTTGCAAAGAACATGAGATGGCCAAAATATCCACAAGAATCTATATACCATAGCACAGGCTTTCACATAAAAGTTTCTCATCTCATCACAAACATTATCATTCACAATACTATATCTTGTTCTTACATTCATCTTTTATCTGAGAATAAGCTTATCAACAAAAGAGTATGATCCAGTCAAAATATTAACTAAATGGGCTTCTGATAGGCTGTTGCACAATGTACCTGTACACCAGTGGCTCTCTCTCCCAACTGCACATCAGAAGGACCATCACCTGGAGTTTTTCAACACTGATGCCAGGTCCTACCCCAGAGCAAGTACACTGGAATCTCTGGAGATGAAGGCCAGATTCCACAGGGCTTTAAAAGTTCCTTAGGTGATGCTAATGTGCAGCCAGGCTTAAGAACCAATAATTTAATAGTCAAAATGCTGTTCACTGAACCAAAAGGATGTTCCCTATTCTAAATAACAATTTTTAAACATTCTTTAAAGATATTTTTAAAACTCATATATACTTCATTTGGATGCATTAGAACTTTAACCACTGGTAGGAACTGCAAGCATATCTGTGTCATGCTCAAAACAATTAAACACTTTTTCTAAAAAGTGCGTAGTCCCAGCTATATTCTGCATCACACTAATCACCAATGCCTTTTTGAGAATTCCAAACCAGAATCAAAGACCAGAGGGACCTAGGAAATCAGCTAGTTGTAGTTTTCAAGCAGACTCCATGGAACCCAAGGTAGCAGAGGTCCCAGTATGGGGAAGTGGATGGAGAGAGATGAATGAGCAGGCAGGGCTTCTATGAAGTATTTCATTTGTAAAAGATTTTGTGGCCAAAGAAAACAAAGAAAAGGAAAAAGGAGAAACTGAGGTCTACTGTGGGTAATTGATTTTATAAAGTCACATCGCTGGTCGGTGGTGGAAACAAATACCAGTACTGATCATTTGCTCTAATACCAACAGTCTTTACTCAGTTTTCTCCTAACTTAGCTTATCTTACATTGTTTAGCTCATAAGTGCTTAAACTTTTGAAATGATAAAATATCAAGCAATAATAATGTATATGCATAATATCTATAACTTCAAAAAATTTCGAGAAAATATTGAAATAATTTAAACTCAGAATAAAACAATAAAGGATGTTGCACTATTTGAAAAAAAAGTGTTAGAAAGTTCTTCTGAAAAATGTCTTGTAGCCTAAGACAAACTAAGAGAGTTCACTTTAGTAATGCAATAAAAAATTATAATCTCATAAGATGCTCTTTGAACTACACAATTTTCACTGAAAATACTAGTGTGAAACCAGTGAGGTCTTACCAACTGACTGAAGACAGCATCACCACCATCATCTAATAAATCATACTCATCAGTCACATTTGGAACAGTTCTCTGCCTCTGAGATTCAGGTTTAAAAGTATTCTCTTGAGCTGAATACCATTCTGTAAGCGTGGTTTGTTGTTTCTCTTCTAAATTAATTACCAAAGGAAAAATAAGTAGATAAATTCTTTTTTTTAACATATCCCTTTGTTTTAAAAAATTAAATGAATCCAAAAATACTTAACAATTGGCCTTACTTTGAAATTACTTTTTAAAAATACACTAGGAAATTCAATAAAATGTGTTATGCTGAACTAGGACACATGAAACTGCTTAAAAACATCATCTATTTATCTACTAGTAAGAAGTTTACTTCTAAGTAAGTTTATAATTCAAAGAACAGTATTTTAGCCATACAAAAAATGTTTAAATCAATGACAGCACTGATACAGCATTTTGCAGAAAACCATCTATTGAACTTCTACCACCACACTAGTTGTTTGAGAGACAAGTTACATACAATTTTCACCTTCAACGGTTTCGAGATCTAGGTGTTTTATAATATACATATTAGTGATCCAGCACTGCACTGTGAAATAGGCATTGCTAACAGGTTTTTTCCAAGTGGAGGACCCAAAGAAGGTAAGATATTCATCTAAGGTCACACAGACTAAGAGAAATCAAAGCTTGAAGCCAAATCTATCATGAATAATGCAGTCAAAAGTAAGCAAAAAGAATCTAACCCTAATTCAAAAGTTGAGATATAGTATAAGTCATGTAAGAGATGTATTAATAGGCAAATATGCTAAATTCAAAGTAAAATTGCAATTCATAACAATATCAAGATTTGAAAACCTTGACGTTTGTATCAAAGATGAGCCTGTTATTACTCACATGCTACTCTTTTCACTCCCTCCCACCCACTCCCCACTCCTGTCCTATGGGATATGCTGTGGCATATCATACTCTTCTCATATGTAGCACATTATATGTGCAGAAAAGCATATACTCTTCTGCCTCCTCAAAATAGTGGTTGAATCTTTGGACATAGACACACTCAAGCTGCTCAACTCTGGCACATCCACTTTCAATTCCTCTCTATAGATTATAACTCCCAGACATAAACCAGAATGCAAAAGGTACAGTTAGGACAGTATTTTAATATAATATTAAACAATTATACACAAGAGAGAAACACTTTCAAGTGTCCTTGTACCTCCATAGTATAAGAGCGGAGCAGTCCAAAAAGTCAAAATCAATAGTAATTTTCTTTTATATTTGTTTAATAAAAGCTTACCTCGCTGTTTTTCCTTTTTGTATTTCAACATTTCTTTGTTTGTGTATCCAGTGGTTCTTAAAATGTCTTCCAGAAACATTTCTTTTACTTCAAATGGTCTTCCCTGTACTAAATAATATGATTTACTTTTAAAAAGTCAACCTGCATCTTAGAGATAATTCACATAAAAACATGAGAATCCAAGTTAATGAACCTGAGCGTAAAATCCAAAAGCAATTCCACAGGTCAAGTGATCCTCACGATACTGTCCTTTAAATATAACTTTGATCTTTATTTTAGACAACTGTTCATTAGCTTGCTTTATCTAATGTTTACTATCTACTTATGTGTGTGGCATCATGCTAGGGACCAGGAATACAAATAGTAAGCAGAAACAGGGCTACCTCCCGACCTCTTGAAGCTTGCAAGCTAGCAGGGGAGACAGACATTAACCAATGATCCAGAAAACAAATGTAAAAACAGAGTTGTGACAAGTCTTATGAAAGAGAAATACAGGGCCGAGACCATAGCTGAGTGGTTAAGTTCGCGCGCACCGCTTTGGCAGCCCAGGGTTTCACCAGTTCAGATCCTAGGCGTGGACATGGCACCGCTCATCAAGCTATGCTGAGGTGGCATCCCACATGCCACAACTAGAAGGACCCACAACTAAAAATATGCAGCTATGTACCAGGGGCTTTGGGGAGAAAAAGGAAAAATAAAATCTTTAAAAAAAAGAGAGAGAAATACAAGATACCATGACAGTATATAATAGGGGGATCTGACTGAGTCAAGAAAAGCATCCTCACTGAGAAAATGAAGACCAAGACAAGTGAAGTAAACAAAATAAACTATATGGAAAGAAAAGAGTATACAATAAAGAAAAAAACAGCACATGCAAAGATCCCATAGTGGGAAAGAATATCATATTCTTAAGAAACTAAAAGGCCAAGCTACGTGGAACATGGTGGGACAGGGGAAGTGGAGAGGGGATCGTAGTTCAAGATGAGGCAGAAAAAACAGGTAAGTCTCATTAAGGGTTTAGGTCTCTATCCTAAGGTAAAGGTCATTCAAAATGTTAAGCTCAGAGAAGTGTTCAACATCACTGGAATTCCACTTCAGAAAAGACCACTCTGGCTGCAACGTGAAGAACGGATTTCAAAGAGAGCAAAGTGGATGCAACAGACAACCTAAGAGTTATTTCAACAGTTTAGGTAAAAGAAGACAATTACTTGAATAAGACCAGTGATAGTAAAAATGGAAAAGAGATCGACTCTAGAAACAGAAAGTAAAATCCACAGAACTCAGTATTAGATTGGATATGGAGGAATGATAAGGAAGTGTAACCATGGTTCTTGGATGCCTGGTTTACAAAACTGGAGAGATGATGAAGTCATTCTCTGAGGTAATAAGCAAAGCTTATAGAGGAACAGGTTGGCTGGTGGGTACTGGGGTTCGGTTTTAGACATGTCACATGTGAGGTGCCAAAATAAGCTTTCAATCAGCAGATGTATACATTTTATGTGCCTTATCATCCAGGAATATTATGAGAAGAAAGAGACTGACAGGTTTGTGACTTAGGTGAGCAGGTTGACGGTGTGACTAACCACAACAGGCAACACAAGAGACAGAGATTGTGTAAAAACAGATTAAGTATTCAGTTTGGGGCATATCAGAAGTGAGCTGCTTATAAGTCTGAATTGGAAATAAAGATTCAGAAGTCATGGGCATAAAAGAGAAAGTAGAAGCCAAGGGCATGAATGAGAGCTTCCAGGGAAACTGACTGTGCCTCTCCAGTACCTAGTAGAGCACAGCACAGAGCAGGAAAGAAGAGGAAAAACAAAGAAAGGAAGGAAGGAAAAGAAGGTGAGGAAGGAAGAGGAAAAAAAACAGATCAAGGGACTCATCCTAGAAAATACCCATATTTAAGCACCATGCAAAAGAAAAGAAGCCCACAAAGGAGACCACGGAAGTACAGGCTATAATGCAAAATGAGACTTAGAAGGCAGGGTTGTCAAATAAATTATGGGATCTCAGCATTTCACAAAAAAAGTTTGGAGGGGTGCAACCATGAGAAATACTAAGAAAATCTAAGATTTCTATGTAAAATTTGAATAGTAGGCTTGGCATTAAATCAGTGTCAAAATAACAACGGCAAGAATGCACAAATGAACAGCCCCATACACTGCAGAAATGGGAAACATTTCAGCATTTTGAAAAAGTAAAATGGCAAAACCTGTTAAAGTTCAAAATAGATAATACTCTTTTACTCAACAATTTCACTTTCAAGAATCTATCCCTCGAGATAAGAGCAATATGTAAGGATATAGGTACAAGGATGTTCATTACAACACTGTTTACAGTGGCGGGAAGGGAGAATCTAGAACGAACCTAAATGTCCAAAAATAAAGAAATGGTTAAATAAATCATGGTACATTCATATTATGAAATACTAAAATAGCTGCTTAAAATAATGAACTACATCTGGAGCTACTGAACAGGAGGACTGTTCATGACGTACTGTCACATGAATAAAGAAAACTGCAAAATAACATATAAGGCATGTGCTTATTTTTTGTAAAACCAATTTCTGTAAACCCAATACATACGTATATATTTACAAATGTTGTATGAGCATGGACAAGATGAGAAAGGATGTATACTAGGCTTTAACATCAAGTAATGTCAGGAAAGTAGGATATGAAATAAAAAGAGGATGGGGCAATTGTGAACTTTTTTCCTATATATGTTCATACTGTATCACTGAGGTGAACACATACAACTTTTTCAATTTTTGAGGAGGAATTTAATAATTTTTTTTAAAGAACAGTGGCAAAACTAGTTTTGATTTAAGGACACAAGTTAAGTGGCAACATACTCAGAAGTAGATATAAAGTAAACATGGGAGTGTAGACTACTCTTTCAAGGAGTCTAGCAATAAAGGGAAAGCTACAGGACAGAATTTAAAGGGGAATGAAGGGCCAAAATAAAGCTTATTTCTTTTCAAGACTAGAGAACTGATCTCAAACACAATACCAAAGAGTTGTAGATGGAAAAGGAGAGGATGAAAATACAGAAAGATGACTGATTAAGCATATCTCAGAGGAAACAGAAATAGATGCCCTCTACTTCAGAACACCCCCAATTCCTATTACAATAAATATAATTATGTCAAAAAGTATTCTTTCATAAAAATTCTAGAAGAAATCTGATAATTTAACTTACTATATATGACTGGACAACTTCCAAAATATCTTATAAAAAGATTTACATCCAAGGCAGCACTAGAAAGAATTAGTTTCAAAGTTGGGTGCTTTTGCAACAAATCTCTTAACTTTGTAAGTAAAAAATCACTAAATCGATCCCTTTCATGTACTTCATCCTGCAGTAAACAAAAATAAAACCATGGAACAGTTAAAACTTTATGGATGACTGAGTGTTTAAAATTATGGAGCTGCTGGGTTTTACACTAATCCAAACTAAGTGTGGACAAGGCCAATTAGCAAAAATTTTGTATTATGAACAATTCAGAAATAATCAGACAGTAACAACCTACTGTGGGTAATAAACTAGCACCCTTTTTATCACAGAATATAAAACCCACAAAATACAACAAATTCTGAATTAGTGGAGTCTAATTAATTATACTTTTAATACACACACAATCTATTAAATATGCTTCTGTTAGCCTTAGGGCTCAGGTGCATCCTTTGGTTTGAATACACGCAACTAGGTTTCCAAAAGCTGCTTATTACAAGCTTATAAAACTTAATCTAATTTTTTCCTGACACAAACTGGATAAAAGCTTAGAAAAATTGAATAAGGTGGTAACTCATCTATTTACTTCATCACCAACTAGTTAATTTAGCACCTTAACCATGAAGTTAAATGACTATAAAGTATGCCCCTAACACCGGGAAATACATATTGGTTAAAGGAGGAATCAGATGACTAGAGAAAAAAGAAAATTTTCAGTATTCTGGAGAACTCTAAGTATATGTATCATTTTCATATATAAAAAGCATATTTTTAGGGGCCAGCCCCATGGCCTAGTGGTTAAGTTCAGAGCGCTCTGCTTCGGTGGCCCGGGTTCACAGGTTTGGATTCCAGGCATGGACCTACACCACTCATTAGCCATGCTGTGGCTGCGACCCACATATAAAAAAATAGACGGAGACTGGCACAGGTGTTAGATCAGGGCTAATCTTCCTCAAGCAAGAAAAGGAAGATTGGCAATAGATGTTAGCTCAGGGCTAATCTTCCTCAGCAAAAAAAAAGCTTTTTAAAAAAACTATCTACTTATTTTATTTTACTCATAAAACTTGAAGGTAAGGATATCTTTATTTAACACAAAAAAATTTATTCCAAATAATTATAGACAATAAAAAGTAACCTGATTATAACAGCCTGTTCAAAAAAACAAACTGGTTCTCACTTATACCCTATTCTAAAAGTATAATCACATATTAAATTTTAAGCAATCTGAGTTATATATGGAAATTTCAGCAATATTCTTACCACAATAACATGTGTCACAGTTGACAATGTACTATCTCCTGCCATCAATGTACGAAGCAATACCCCATTAGTGCAAAATGTCAGAAGTGTCTTTGGAGAAACCCTTTTTAAAAAATCAAAATAAAGTGCACAATTACAAATTTCATATGTAACTAAAACATGATCACATTAAATACTAGTATCGTATGTATTTTAAATGCTACTTAAAGTTACCAATACAATAGTACTTGTATGTATGCTTTATTAACAAAGTTATGTGAAATATGTATTTTATGCCTGACAATCTCACAAATTTTTTATTACTAACAGCTTTAATTAATTAACTATTTTGTTAAAGAGCTATAAACAGATTTTTTTAAGAACTTAAATATTTTTGCTGGGGGGGAAAAAGTATATTATAAATGAGATCAGCCTTTTGAATCACTATATCCAAACCATTGAGAGCAAAGAGATAGCACTACTCATCAAGAAGGTACTACTAGTACTAATAATAATCAGTTCAGTCACTAACATTTAATGAATGTTTACTACGCACTTCACATCAAACGTGTGCTCTAGATGCTTTTATTAGCCCCATTTTATAGATGAGGAAACTGAGGCTCAATGAGGTGAAAAAACTTGTACTTGATCATGACACTATGAAATGGGATTTATATCTATAGCCCAAACTCTTTCTCAAACTATTTATTCAAAACCTAAGTTTAGACATGACCTCAAGGTCCTGTCATAGACTTACTTGAAGCAAAATGATCATCTAACTTTTTAACTAACACATTCTCTATATTTAGTGAAATATAAACATTCAGTCTTTTCTAAGAATGATAACAGATAGGCTACAGGAGAATTGTCTTTACCTGCTTTCTAATCGGATTTGATATCCAATTGTTTGACCAATTCTTTCTCTTCTCTCTGCAGCAACTCTTTCAGCCACAGCAATAGCTGCTAATCGTCTTGGTTGAGTACAAAATATACGACAGGGGATACCATTTTTAAAGCAATCATCTAAAAGGAACTGAGGAATCTGAAACAAAAGTTTTAAAGTACTATAAGATGACATGATTAGAGCCGGCCCCGTGGCTGAGTAGTTAAGTTCACACGCTCTACTGCAGCGGCCCAGGGTTTTGCCAGTTTGGATCCTGGGCACGGACATCCCACCGCTCATCAAGCCATGCTGAGGCGGCATCCCACATGCCACAACTAGAAGAACCCACAACTAAAAATATACAACTATGTACCAGGGGGCTTTGGGGAGAAAAAGGAAAAGGTTTTAAAAATCTTTTAAAAAAATAAAAATAAAAATAAAGATGACATGATTAAACACCCAGAAAATCCAAGTCAATCAACCAAAAAACTATTAGAACTAAAAAAATTCTCTAACATGTCTAAATATAGAACATGTAATTTAAAAAGATCTTGTTGACAACAGAAACTAAAAATAAAATATTGAAAAACAAATTCATAAAGAAATAGTTAAGGCTTACACAAAGAAGACTATAAAATGCTACTGAAAAACATAAAATTTGAATACAAAAGAAATACGACATATTCCTGGGATGGGAATAATCAATATTGCAAAAATGTCAATTCTCCCCAAATTATTTTATAAAGTCAATGAAATGACAATCAAAATTCCATTGGGATTTTTTAAATAGTAAAAAGCATGAAGAAAAACAATAGCCTAATACCAGGCATGCAGATACTTTTCTATGATTACACTCAAACAGGTCAGAAAGATTTAAAATAAGTAAAGGTCCTCCCACTCCTATCACTACGAATAGTCCTATCCAAAAAATAACTACTGTTAAGTTTCTTAAGAACTCTTTCAGGGGAAAAAAAACTGTTTACACAATTTAGAATACTTGTGTATATAAACAGGTTTTTATTCACACAAAGTGATTATTACATTTAATGTATATAATTTTCAGATTTCACCTAACATATCAGCTCTACCTAATCCATTTTATAGCTGTATATTCTCATCCTATGGATGTGCTATAATTTAACAAATACTACACAGTAAGTAATTACCAGTTTTTTTAGGTTTGTTACTGTTGGTGTCGTTGCTTGCTATTATAAAGAGTGCTGCAATGAAAATCTATACATACTTTTGCAAAGACATATATGTTGAGTCAAAGAATATACAAATTTAATTTGGATAGAACACTATCAAATTGCCCTCCAAAACAATTTATACTCCTACAAACAAAGCAGAAGATGCCGTTTTCCCAGCACCTACGCAAATACTAGATATCAATTTTTTAATTTTTGCCAATATGATAGTTGAAAAACATAATTATTGTTTTGATTTCATTTCTTTCACTATGAGTGAGAGAGAGCATCTTTTCATCCATGTCTGAGCCTCTAGGATTTTTTTTAAATTTGACTAGTTCATCCAGAAGCATAAATTCATACAAACTAAGAAATATCTAAAAAGAGAAGATAATGAAGAGTAATATTATGCTACATACTATAAAACTACAAAAAAGCAAAAAGTAAGATCCTGGTGTAGGAACAGATAATTAAAGATACATAACAAAAATTCCAGAAATAGACTGAGGTACTATAGAAACTTAGTATATGATCAAAACTGATATCTTAAATCAGGGGGGAAAGGATAACTAAATAAAAATTATATTGGAACAATTAGATGTTAACATGAGAAAAAAGATTTCTACCTGATATGATACAAAATAAATTACAGATGGATTTTTAAAACTATAAATATAAAAGTATTAGAATAAAATATTTATAAGAGAATGCTTTTTAATCTTGGAGTAGGAAATGCCTTTCTTAGCATGGCTCAGAGCCCTAAAAAAAAGATTGACAGATGTGACCAAATGAAAATGTAAAACTACTAAGCAAGATACCATAAGCAAAGCCAAAAAGCAAACGAAAAATGGGGAAAATTAATTTTAAAATATCTAACAGACAAAAGGCATGAATCCATAATATACCAGAGTGCTATTAAAAATAAGTTTAAAATGATTAAGCAAAAATAAAAATGAGATCTAAATAAGCAATTCGCAGAATATAAATGGATAATAAGCAAATAAAAAGATATTCAACTTTCTAAGAATCAAGGAAATGCAAATTAAAACTATTTATTGCTTATCAGATTGATAAAGGTAAAAAAAAAATTGTCCATTGTTGCCCAAGCTTTACAGAAATGGGAACTTTCAATACTTTCAATACTATTTTAATACAATAACTTTTTCAATTAATAGACAATAACTACTAATGTAGCTATAAAAATTTTAATTGGCACATTCTTGATCCAGCATTTCCCTTGTAGGAATTTATCCTATTAAAAGACTCCCACAAATTAGCAAAGAAATATTAGGATATAGTATAAGAAAGTAAGTACAATACAAGAATAAGATTCCTGCTCTGCCACTTCCTAGCTATGTGAATTTGGACAGATTAACATCTGTAAGTTTTAGCTTTTATCCTTCATCTGTAAAAAGAGATAACAGAAAGCCTACACGAATTAGGGTTATTGAGAGGTTCAAATGAGATATTCTTATAAAAGTCCAGCACACAGTAAACTGTCATTTTTTATCACTGTTAGTGGAAAAATGTTCAGGAATACTATAAACTTGTCTAAAAAATGAGGTACGTGTCTAGGTAGTGACATGAAAAAGTATCTAATATCTATTAAGGGAAAAAAGCAAGATGGAAAATGTATGTATAGGGGCCAGCCAGGTGACGCAGCAATTAAGTTCACACACTCCACTTTGGTGGCCCAGGGTTCACAGGTTCGGGTACTGCGTGTGGACCTACACACTGATTGTCAAGCCATGCTGTGGCAGGTGTCCCACATATAAAGTAGAGGTAGATGGGCTCATCAACCAGATGTTAGCTCAGGGCTAGTCTTCCTCAGCAAAAAGAGGAGGATTGGCAGCGGATGTTAGCTCAGGGCTAATCTTCCTCAAAAAAAACGATGTATAATATTATCCTACGTTTGTTTTAAAAAACAATACATATCAATGCTATAAAGAGAACAAAAACAAAACAAAGATACTCAAAAAAAAAAACCCAGAAACGTATACTCCAAGTTTCTGACCATTCAGGGAGAGAAGGTGGCAAGAGAATTTGAAATCTTTCACTTTCTATGTAATATTTTCCATAATGTTTGAATTTTACATAATGAACATGAAAATTCAAAAGGCACTGAATTTCCTCATGCTACCAAAAGCAGGATGAAATTGGCTAATGATATTGACTTTAAATTCTGTTATATTTCATAGAATAAAAACACCAGTACTTTAACTCCTCAAACAACATACAATTATTTCTTAGGTTTAAACCCATTAGATTAACAGTTTATTTTGAAAAGCAAAGAGTACATTTAATTCCTAATTAAATTTTCAAGTTTCTTTTCATACCTAGTAAAATGATATACATAATTGTGAAAATAGGCATACATAATTCCAATATACAAATATCATTAGCAAGGACATTCAAATAATTTAAATAAAAAAAAATTTATTATATTTATCAAAACTTCCATAATCTCCATTCAATATAAATAAAACTTATAATTAACACCTACTGGCAAAAGTAACTCTAACACTAAAGCAATTGTAAGAATCTAAGATGCCTGAACAGAATCTCTGGAGTGACTCCACGGAATATCACTTAATCATAAAAGGATTCATGCTAAAGAAAAATCTTATATATTGTCTTCAGATAAAAATTTCATCACGTTTTTAATTATTTAGTTTTACAGGCTCAGGTTTTAAGGATAAAGAGTTACACTTCCATGAAAATAGTTAAGTCCTACAAGTAAATAATTGGTAAAGTTTATAGTTAACGTCTCCTACGGCCTTGCCTTACCTATTGACTAAGTTTATTCAACCAACCAACATAACCCTAGGATATCTTAAGCAATTGTCAAAAGCAAATTTGTCCATAAAAGAAAAAAATGTAAAATTATATGAACTATTCTATCTGAACCTCTATCAAAAGCAAAGTAATTTTACTATTTTAACATGCTAACATGTTAAAGAACATAAAGAAGAAAAGGTCATAACGTTGTGCCATACATCCAATCTGTCACCCCATGAGTGAAACTTCATGATAATCAAGTACTTTGATTCTAAACATCCAAACTGTTACATTAATTCTATCCTACAGTGAACTTTATATTAACATTTTATGTTATTAATATTGCTCTTAATTTAGCTGGTATGTACAAAACACTATGGTAGGCACTTTACGGACATCTCTAAACTTCACCTCAAATGGTAGCAATTATTAGTTCCATTTTATAAATGAGGACTCTGGCTCATAGATGTTACAAAACTAGCCTAAAACTTCACATCCAATAAACAAGGAAATTGGCACTTGAACTGAAGGCCAAAGTCCACATTGTTCCATGATGCCAAATCACATCCTTACCTCTGTTTAAATGAAGGCCCAAAGTACTAGTGTAAAAATAAATATTGTAAAACATTTCCTTTCTACAAACTATCACAATGTACTCCCAGTAATAATTTATTTCTGAAATAACCATTAAAGTAACCAGAAGTTTCTTTTTTTGCTTTTGTTAAAATACATGTAGTATACATTTGATATAAAACCGTCACATGGGATAAAATACTTTTTCTTCTATAAATGTCAAAGAAGAAACAAACCTGTGTAGTCTTTCCAGACCCAGTTTCTCCTACAATCAACACTACTTTATTTTCCTTAATTATTTTAACAATCTCTTCTTGTTTCTCAAACACTGGCAGAGACTGCCTGAAAGAATCAAATTCGGATTCTCCTCTTTTCACTGGAATCTGAGGTATGCCATTATTGAGTCGCCCACTTGTCTTGCTCATCTCCCGGTTTTCTTTGAAAAATCAACAGAAAACAAAAAATTTATGATCAACGTTAAAAAAAGTGTTAAAAATAAAGATAATTTCTAATGTAATTCAAGTGTTTCTTCTCTACTCAGTCTACATAGAGTTAGCAAGCAATGCCTCAACCTTTGTACTCCTACACTTAATATTCTTAGACAACATGTTACAAATTTCAGTATCAATTAGAAAGCAGATTTCTCAAAACTACTTCTGACGCATAATGTTTACAAATGAACAAAAATCAATCATCCAATAACCATTAAAAATAAAATACAACTTTGATATCTATCAATAATGACAGAAAATTAAAATTTTATAGTAGGAAACAATGTGCATTATACTTATAAAGACTATTTTGGACAATATGAAAACACATTATGAAAAAGAAAAATATCCTCTATTTTTAAAGTTAAACATATAGATTTTGTGATCAAATATAATAACGTGTAAATATAAGGTCCTAATGCTTAACAAATTTCTTAACTCAGCATTTCACCCAACATCTACATTTAACTAAGCAGACAGGAAAAAAAAAACAAGCATGCTGTGTTTTATATTCTTCCCACAATGCAAAATACTGTTGTGTGCATGTATTTAAAACTTAAATTTCTTGATATCTAGGACCATATGTTTTCTAGACTCTGCAAACCTACTCCAACAGACAATGGAAATTATGCAATTTCTGTCACTTTAGGTAATAAAATCATTTTCTCACTAGGGAAGTTATTTTTCCAAATAGTGAAATTACAACTCCATTTTATAACCTCAATATATTATTTATCTACCTTTTCAGAAAGTTAATGCACTGAAGACTCTGTCTTGTCTCTCACCAGAAGCTAAAACCCCAATTCAAAATCTCATTTATTAGCATGTCATGGCAGCTTAATATAGTAAAGTCCAGACCTCGGAGTCAAATCCTAGCTCTGCAGTTTACCAGCTGGTTGAGCGGCTTTGAACAAATTCTTTAACTTCTCTTAGCACCAGTTTCTTCACCTGTGAAATAGGGGAAATTCTTACCTTGCAAGGGCTGTTCTGAGGTCCTGTATAAAGAGTTTAGTATACTGCCTAGCACACAATAAGTGCTCAGTAAATTGGAGCCATAATGACACACACAAAAAAACTTATCTAACATTATGACACACCTTAACACTGTATTTTACTCCAAAATTTTCACAACCCTCAATAATTTCTAACAAACTATTCAAATTAAGAAATCTTACTTCATCTTAGTTTTCAAAAATAAATTTAAAATGGAAAAAGAACAGTCATCAAATAATAGGATAAACAAGGAAGCTCCCCAGAAAATACATACCAGCTTCAACTGCAAACACATTTCCTCTTTCTGTTTTAGGCAGAAGTTCAGTACGCTCTTTATTGGTGACAGGAAATCTCTGAATTAGGCTCCTAACAGCATGTTTTGTATTATGAGTCAAATTACAGGTCATCATTGCATGAGCTGTTTCTGATCCATCTTTCTTCTTCACAGTTAGGTATCTATTTGCTCCCTTTCTGAATATTAATAAAAATCATTTATTTACTATATATAGTCAATTTGTTCACATATGATGTATGCCTACTTAGAAAACAAGTCTCAAGCAAAACATTGAAAAAAATCAAAATACTTCGGGAGAAGATGCTGAAAATCCCAAAAAATTCAATAAAGAGGGGTTTAGTGCTAACGTGGCCACAAGACCACTTTCAATTAAAATTTCAAAATGCTGCAAATCCAATTCTAAATCAGCAAAAATGGCATACTTACCCGTAAGTGTTAAAGTTTGTCTTAACAGACTTCATGGTGGATGAAACATCACCAGTTTATACATGCTGGGAAACACATAGAGGGATAAAACCAATCTGAACAACAGAATCTAAAAATCATGATAAAAAAATTATGGTTCACTGTCCAGACCCACTGAATGTTTCCACAGTATACTGGTAATATCACGCTCCCCCGAAAACTGGTTAAGAGAGCCGAGAGCCAAGTTTGGTGGCTGGACCAGAAAAATATAAACCAGCATTACCGAAAAGTATCCCAGATGCATATTGAAAAAAACAAAATTTTTCAAAGCTTCTAACTCTAGTCTTCAATTATAAAATAATGATTTATAACTGTTCTCAAATTATTTGATATAAGCATATTTGGTTTTTTAACTGGTCCAGGTCTAACCATGTCTTTTATGACTTTTATAGCTCCAAGAGTACTAAGTACAATGTTATACACACAGGAAGTCCTCAAACGTGTTCTGAAATGATTTAATAATACATATCTGTAATCTAGTACAATGTGGTCAAATCGGTAAAGAGCTCAGCCTCTGAAAGCATACCGACCTGGGTTTGAATTCCAGCTCTACCACTTACTAGCTGTGGGACTATTAGCAAAAATATCCCTGAGCCTAAGATAAGAACAATATCTGCCTCAAAGGACTATACATATCATTAAATAAGAATGCATGTAAAGGGCAGTATCTGTCACAGAGTAAACACTTAAAAAAATGAAAGCTATTATTATAATTATAGTCAAGAAAAAATATCATTTATTATATTTTTTTAAAAGTTACCCAGGGGCTGGCCCAGGGGCATAGCGGTTAAGTTTGTGCACTCTGCTTCAGCAGCCAGGGGTTTGCTGGTTATCCTGACACAGACCTACACCCTGCTCATCAAGCAATGCTGTGGCAACATCCCACATAGAAGAACTAAAGGGACTTACTACTAGGACAAACAACTATGTACTGGAGCTTTGGGGAGGATAAAAAAAAAAAGAGGAAGATTGGCAACAGATATTAGCTCAGGGCCAATCTTCCTCAACAAAAAAAGCATAAAAAAATTACCAAAAACATTTTGTAATATGTTTCACCATTTGTTAATGTCACTATCATGTTACAGAAATAAGCAACATAGCCACAAATATAAAGAAAATTACATGTATAATTTTCCTAACTTTCATTAGCTTTAAAATTTTTCAACGATATCTTCACTGTGAGAATGACATAAAACTGGGGATTAACCTATACAGTTTTAGCCATCTAAGTCATCTAAGTGAGGTTTTTAATTTACCAAAATTTTCGGTTTCTGGAAACTCCTTATTGCTTTAATGAATTATAAGCTTTCTATGCTGTCACAACAAGTGCTTAGTCATGCTTAAATGATGGTATAAAGATGAAATAACTAAATTTAACCTGATCTAGAAATTTTAGTTACTTCCATGGTAAATCAGAATTATTGGATTCTAGAGATGGTCTCTGTTGTAGGTTCTTTTCCCAGGGACCCTCCTGAAACTTCAGCACAGTTGTTATAGACTCAATCATTCACTCCCCTCTGTGCCATTTACTTTATAAAATTTTACATACAGAAGGCAGGAAGTATGCTGAAATGAGCACTAGAGCAAGAGTCAGGAGGTTTGTGTTCGGCTGGTAAGAATCTTTCAACTAACTATATGATCAAAAATAAATCATTTTACTTCTCCAACACTGTATACCAGTTAATTTTAAACTCACTACTATTTCTATCAGCTCCAAGATGCTTTAATTTTCTTAAAACTCATCTCAGTAAAGTTTTGCTGTATTTCACCTGTAACTATTTTTCTTTTATTCATTCATTCATCATACATTGAGCACTTACTGTATGCCAGGCACTACAATCACAAAGTTGAGTAAAATACACTTTTTCCTCATTAAGCTCACAACCAAAATAATAGGTCAGATTGAAATTAGGAAAGTTTCACTGGGTTGCCTAATAATAATACAGCACTTATGTGTAAAAATAACTCATATAAAGCAGGGGTGAGTACTTAGCCATTACCATTTAAAATTTACTGAATTTAGTTTGAATATGGATGGTGAGGCAGAAAGATGACATCAGCTTGACAGCTTTTACGTTTTAGTAAAAGATTCTACTTCTGGCTATTAGTGCTCGTTCCTACCACATTCAGCACCACAGTGACACTGATATACAATAAAAAGATTAGCGAAATTTTTGGTACTATATTCACCTCATTGTTGTGAGGATAGAAATATCCAATACAGTAGAGATTTGTCCTACTATGTAAACTAACATACTGAGATTTCCTCATTATGCTTTCATTCCAAAGTAACTGACACTATGTTCTGATGAAAACTGTAAGAGTCTTCTTTATAGAGCAAAATTAACTAGAAACTAACTGCAAGATATGGAAAAGATGCTAGAGGAATGAACTACACAAGAATTTTTATTTTCTTCATTTTTATTTTTTTGGTGAAGATTGGCGCTGAGCTAATATCTGTTGCCCATCTTCCTCTTTTTGCTTGAGGAAGACTGTCACTGAGCTAACATCTGTGCCAATCCCCCTCCATTTTGTATGTGGGATGGCGCCACAGCATGACTTAATGAGCGATGCATAGGTCCATGCCAGGGATCCAAACCAGCGAACTTGGGCCGCCCAAGCAGAGTGCAGGAACTTAACCACTACACTATCAGGCCGGCCCCATAAGAATTTTTTAAAATAATAAAATGCAAGCCCCATATGCAATTTTTAAGTATAAAGGTAAATGTACTAAAATTTCAAATAAGAACATCATAACTTCCAATTTTCAAAGGGTAAAAGTAATCAACACACGCTATAAAGAAGTTTTGGCATTTCTATGTCTTCTTCCTTTTAAAGAAAAATGATGATATAACTAATCAAATTTGATGCAATTTTAACATTGATCAATTTATCTATTTACACAGCACATTACAGAATACTTAACTCAAATACAACCAAACGCCTTGCTATTTCCCACTTTCCAAATCTGTAAACAGTTTAAAATATCATCTAAAGAGCCAAAATCTGAAATCACTACTTAAAAAGCTCACGGCCACCAAGGAGCTAAGGTCTCTAAAAAAATAATGTTCATTTGATGCCCAGTATATGCTTAATTTCACATCTCCTTAATTTATACTTCCATTAGGCAGACAGATGCAAAGACCTAACTCCAAACCATTTTCTCCCTAATACTGTAATATAGAATTGCAAATTTATTGAAGTTTGCATCATAGCAATTTGTACCTTTTTATGATTACCTAGAAATTAATACACCAACCAGTTAACTTTGTCACAAACACAGGTGCTTTCATGTCATAGACACTATGTTTTGTGGTAAATTTGTTCTTTCTGTGACTTAACGACTATAAGCAACTTTAGAGATGAGACCTATCTAACATTTCCGTTTTAACTCCTCATAGCTCCCAGGACATTGCTTTGAATTCAGTGTGAACATAAAAAATTAATTAAACATTAACTATATTCAAATCTTAGCTCTGCTACTAGCTGGTTGTGCAGTCTTGGGAAAATTACTTAACTTCTCCAAGCTTGAATTGCTTCATCTGTTATACAGGTACCAGATTTTAATGAGAACCCACCACACACGACTATTGTGAGGATGAAATGATAATCTATTTAAAGCATCTAGCACAATGCCTGTTGCACAAGAGCGGTTAATAAATGTTGCATGCTGTTATTACTAATATTATTGAGCACCATAGGCTTTTTCTTTTCAATAGATATCCCAAAATTCACTAAGAGAGTTCCTCACTTTTATCCCTTTTTTCCTATTTTAGCTAGGGGAAGACAGGGGAAGCACAGTATGCAACCTTCCAAGGCAAGAGGCAAGGGAGTCAGTAACCCAAATCTGAAAAGGGGGCTTCCTCACAGGGTTGAGACTCCTTGTCAGGGTGAGGAGAGCACTTGGATACTTACTAAGCAGTGATTTAAGCAATCACAGGGAAAGAAACTTGGAAAACCTACTTTCATATACATTATATTTTCTCCTTCCACAAGTTTTTAACAAAGTTCATTTTATAAATTTCATTTTGTCTAACTTGGAATAAAAGAATAGGAAAGAGATTTTGTTTTGTTCATGAACAAGTTAAAGACTCAGAAAAGCGTGCTCTTAAAACCAAAACACAGTGACCTCAGTTGAGGAAAAAAGGAAACAAATTAAAAGGAGGTGAAATTTTTAGTATGGAAAAACTCGACTAAAATTTCAAAGAAAACATTAGGATATACTAAAGAACACAAAATGAAGGTGTTACTCCAACAAGAATATTTTCACCAAAAAAAAAAGCAATTATTAAAAATAATCAATTGCAAAGCAAATTCAACTCTTTGGGAAAACAGAAACAAAATCCAAAACATATGGCTTCATTTTGAAAGAAAGGAGATCAAAAAGGAAAAAGTGATCAGAAAAAAATTGTAAACTATCACAGAGTAAGCCTGGAATCTATTTTTAAAAACCTTGTAGGAAGCTCAAAATGAACTACAGAAGCACAGAATCTTAACTAAAACAAAGAGAATAACTCCTTCATATTTTACATTTAAGAAAACAGGCCTTTAAAGTTAAGAGGCATGACCAAAGCTAGAGAATGAAGTGCTCAGAGATGGAATAGAATGCAGGTTTCCTGCTCTTTCCTCCACACCAGACTGTCTCTCAAATATGTATTAAAGAGCCATAATACCAGGCACAAAAGAAAAAAAAGCAGAAAAACTAATTTGCTAATAAGTTAATGAAGTTAATGCTAGGAGGTTAAAAAAAATCTTTACTCAAGGGTGAACAGAAAAACCCATGAAATATAATAAGTCAGGTACAAATTCTCACACAAATGAAAAGAAAGGATTTGAGAAGTATATTCAAAGTTATTTAGTTTTTTATATACGTGAAAAGAAGGAAAGACATTTAAAAATCACAAGGACCACTAGATAAACACTGTATTAAGTTTGCTCAAAGATAAAAAGGGGAAGAAAAGAGCTAAGAAATTTCATAGGAGGGTTTGTGGAGCACTAGGTATTGGTATTAGGGGCTGGATAAGCAGGCAGGGTTGCCTTGATTCCCTTAGCATCTCGCTCCTTTTTCCTCTCTCTCTGTCTCTTCAATATTTCCTTATCTCTCTTTTTTGTCCTGATAATTTCTTTCTTGCTCTCCCCTTCCCGAGATGTTTCTCCATTCTGCACCATCCCTTAACCGGCCATGCTACTGCACAGAAGTAGAGACGGTCTATTCCAATGGACTGCTTTTCCAAGAGTAATTTCCAATGGTCATTTCTAAATTAACTGTTCAGAATTCAAAAACCATTTAACCACAGAAATGACATAGCTGCAGAAGTGTGCATTTATAATATATGATTTCTAGTGCAGGCCTACTGCCTGTTACCTGCAACTCTTAAACCCAAACAGCTCTGAAAACTGGAAGATTTCTGTAGGTTTGCTGCAGCTTTGTTCGGCAGCAAATCCTGATTAAATTGACATGAAGCTATTTCTAGTCTTTATTTGTCTTAGTGTGAATATTCATACATTTTCCAGTAGAAATATTATTGTGATTAAAGGTGATGCCCATACCTTATTAAGGATATTACATATCATATTGCAAATATACCACAATACTTCTCTAAAATCTGAAAAATCAGAATCTCAAAACATATTTGGTCCGGGTGTTTTTGGATAAAGGATTATGGTCCTCTATTTTTATTTTCAAATGCAGAATATTACCTATCCAGAGAACTATAATTTGGGCATGCTCCGGAACCTAACCATTGTCCCAGCACTGGCCTTAATGATATTCAAAATGCACATTCACCTAAGCTAAAGCCTCTGTCTCAGTCAGTAATGTATCACCGTGGTGGGCATTCATATGCAAGACATTCCTATATAAGCTAATTTCATTTTAAGACCTTCCTACTCTTTATTTATTAATATAGGTACTTAATAAAGTTTTGCTTTCCCTCTTCTTAACCTGGCAAAAACCGGTAAGCTGAAATTTTCTTTTTTTCCCTCTCTCCGTGGTTCTCAACCAGGAGCAATTGTGTTCCCCAGGGAACATTCTGGCAACGTCCAGAGGCATTTTTAGTTGTCACAACTGCAGGTGGAGGTGTCACCGGCATCTAGCGGGTAAAGGCTAAGGATGCTGCTAAACATCCTTCAATGCACAAAGCAGCCCTCCACAATAAAGAATTACCCAGTCCAAAACATCAACAGCGCCAACACTGAGAAACCCTGCTATAGAGGAATCCCACCATCCTTACTCCCAAAATAAAACAGCTCCAGAGAATTTTAGAGTTCTTCCACCTGAAGGGCTCAAATGACTTTTTCCCCCATATGGATCAGGAACACTCAAAAAATATATACTGTTTTCTCCTGTTCCATTTTACTCAACCATTTCTAATCACCAGATTCTTGAGTTGGTAGGAAAGAAAACAATGAATATGTGTTCTAAAGCTTACCATTACAGTACAGTAACATTAAGAGATAAGTTTTGTAAATAATCGTACTTATTATCTTTACTCCATCCATTCTTAAAAAAAGGATCTAGTTTCTGCAAAAAAAGAAAATATTTTTCTCAAGCAATCAATTTCAACTTTTAAGCTATTTTTTCTTACATCTTAAAATTTACTTCTTTGTTGCCCCCTAAGGAAAATTAAAAAAGGGAGATAGGAGGAAAAGGAAAGAGCTGAGTTTGATACAGACAAAAATCAGTTTATCTACATGCAATATAATTAAGAATGTAAACCTAAAACAGTAATAACTATTTAAATGTAGTCAGAAACATTTCTCTTTTTTTGATAAATAATTTTTTTAAAGAAGAAAAGCTATCAGCTTACCCTTTACTTTTAGAGACCAAACCAAGAGACTGACTCAATCGATGAATAAAGGCCCTTTCAGTACTGGTCAAAGAAGAAGGAAACTCCATTTCTACATGGAAAAAAACAGAAAGTACCATTTGAGGCTAAGCAATTTTCTATCAAGGTGCTTCAATATACAACATATATAGATTTAAAATATGAATAAACTCATATAGCATATAATCAAACTTGAAAAGCACATATTAATTCAATAACAACTCAATGTCTACCAGAGTTATATTAACAAAAGATAAACCTAAATGTGATAAAGGACTCTAACGCTAACCGAAGATTATTCCTCTTACTTGTACTGGAATCTTGAGTTGGCACAATGACGGATGATAATATTTTAACTTAGTCCTTACTTGCTTAATTAACAAAACTTTTATTTACTTCCATCATGAGGCATGCTCAAGTATTATGAATGTGCAACATCAAACTCCACTGTCTCTGCCTTCAAAACTGTATAGAATTCCCATTCCACGTCCTTATTGATAACTCATCACTATCTCAGACTGGATTTGTTATATACTGCTGAAGCTTTACCTTTGTTTAATGTAAGCTCAGAAACACTCTGTCCAGGTCATTCTCTGTCTTGGACTGTAAGCTTCCACAGTAAGGGATCCCCTATTTAGGCCAGCAAATCGGAATGAGCATCATTATACTGTACAGATGACCACAGGTCGGCTGCTGGTTCTGCATCAAATACCTTTCTAACCTTCAGAAGTGCGGAAGCCGTTTCCTACACCAAAACAAGTTTCAATCTCTTTAGGTGTTTAGCGTAATGCTTCTAGGATCTAATCAAAGCACTACAGATCGCCAGTGCATGTACTGCCTGATTTCCTTCCGCTCTTCGACCTCTGTGGCTTGAACGTGCCTCAGTTAAGGCTACCACAACCTCCTTTAAGATTACTAATACCTAAAGCTGTGGCTTAGGCGCCCAAGCTGCCGATAGGCCTCTCCCTCCGGACAGAAACGCCTCCTGCAAGGGTGTAACCTGACTTTTTCACCCTCTGATGCCGGCCAAGTGCCCCTCACCCCTGCCGATCCGCAGGACGCCGGCTGGTTCTTCACCTCCCAGGGGGGGCTAACGAGCGCGGCCCAGGCCCCCGGGCCGCGGGGCGGCCGGGTCCTCCCTCCCTCCGCAGAGGCGGCCCCTGCACACCCGGGCCGGGTTCGGGGGAGGTGGGGCAGCCGGCGGGGTCCCTGTCAGGAACCTCACCTCTCTGGTCCCCATATCGGAAGCGCTCCAGAGCGATATTGACTGCGATCTTCACCTCCTCGTCTATACGGATGTCCTTCAGCCCCTTGGCCCGGCCACCGCCCCCAGGGCCACACTGAGAGGGGCCGCCCCCGCCACCCCCGCCACCCCCGCCCGCGCCAGGAGCCGGCGGCCGCGGGGAGACGCTGCTGGGCCTGGACATGGCCCTGAGGAGATGCTCTCCCCGCGAGGGAGCGGCCAGCCTGCTGGCTGACGGCCAATGAGAGAGAGCCTCGGGGACCTCTGCTGGGACCGGACGGCCCCACACGCAGCCTGAGCTGGGCCGGGGTAACCCGAAAGCCCCCAGTCACCACAACAGCCAAGGAGGCGCCGGTGCCACTTAAGCCCCTGCGAGGCGGAGCGCGCGGGCGTGATGACGTCACGAGGGCCGCCGGGGCCCGTGACCTCAGCGCGTCTGCCGCCGGCTGCCTCGGGCCGGTGCACGCTCGTCCAATGTCCCGCACGGAGGTGCTCCTCTCCGTCCTCGCGCACGCCTCGCGCTACGGAGCTCTAGTTCATCCTTTGATTCAGTCACTCATTGTTCCATTAAATCCTTCATTAATTCATTCAGTAAGCGTGTGTGGGCTCCCACTATGTGCCTCGCAGGCACTATGCTACGCCCTAGATAGACATTGGGGAACCAGAAAAATGGCTCCTGCCCTCCTGGAGTTTACATTCTAGTGAGGCTAGAGTTGCCAGATTTGGCAAAAAAAAAAAATACAGGATGCCCAGTTTCTTTTAATTTCAGATAACGAATGACTTTTTAGTATTACACATTTCCCATGCAATATTTAGGAACATATATAGTAAGAAAATATTTGTTACCTGAAATGTAAATTTAACTGAGCGTCTGTCTTTTATCTGGCAACCCTAAATGAGAGTGACAGACAATAAACAAGTAAATGATTAAATGGTACGTATAAGTGCTATATGAGATGATGGAATAGGAAGGTGGAACCCTTTAGTTTGGGAGGTCAAGAAAGGTTGTGAGAATTTCCACTTGCTTGTACGCAATTCTACTAACATCCACTAAATCTCATCTCCCACTACTCTCATCCTCACAGTGTTAAACTAGGTTCGTTTTCGCCGGTTGCCTGGAAAGCCAAACACCGTGATGATGAGACTGCAGCAGAGAGAGGGTTTTAATCACAAGGCAACTAAGTGAGGAAACGGGAGAACGAATCTCAAATCTGACTCCTCTAAAATGGAGACTCGGGGGTGTTTATGGGGTAGGAGGCAAGGTGGTCTGAAGTGTGGAGATAGATGATTGGAGGTGAGGTAATGGATTATCTGCACAAGTGTATTCAAACTTCATGCCTCTTCATAGTAGGCATGTTCACGAAATGGTGACATTAGCATGATCTGAGGGTGGAGTCTTTAGCCTCTTGACATCAAAAGGTCACTTGTCAGGCATCTGCGTGGGCCCAGTTGATGGGTTGGTGGTCTCAATCAGCCTGATCTGAACAAGCGGATCCTAATTCCTGAAAAACAGCTCGAACACCCATTGCCAGGGTGAATCAGGCGCCAGGGAGATGTTATCTATAGGAAACTAGTGGGAGTCAGCGTATTGCCTAAACAGCACAGTTAACAGTGGGCAGCTGAACAACTGAAAGCTATAATCACTAACTGCAAAAAAGAAAAAATACTTTAGTTACTAGGTGCCTAATCATCAATGTCTGTTTACTGTTTCAACAGTGCTCAAATGCACTTATTTCTTTCTCTCCCTTGAACACACCAAGCTCACTACTGATACCGACCCTGGTATCAGTTTCCCCACATTAAACCCAGCATATATGGGGTTAAAACCAAAACACTCATTCCCTGCTTATTCTCTGGCTTCCTGCCTCCAGAATCCACTATCCTCCATGGAGACAGACACCATCAAGGACACGCACCTGGACCATCTCCTCCCCACAAAGAGATATGGGCTGGTGGGAAAGCTGCTGACTAGCAAGGTCAAGAGCTCCCTCCTCTCTGCAAGTGTCTCAAGGCCAAAGACAGGCTGGTGGGAAAGCTCCGACCAACAAGGCCATATGCTCCCGCTCCCCTACCTAAAGCCCCAAATAAAAACCCTTCCGTTTAGCTTTTCAGAGAGTTTGGGATTTCAGCGTTAGCTGCCCTCTCTCCTTGCTCAGCGCTGTGCAAAAATAAAGTTCCTACTTTCTTCCACCACCCCCGGTGTCAGAGATTGGCTTGCTGCGCAACGGGTGAGCGAACTCACTTCAGGTTCGGTGACACTACCATCAGCAGAACTTTCCATTTGCACAGTTTCCTCCAACACTGGACAATTTTCCTCCCAGTACTTTATATGGATGCCTCTTTCTCATCATTTAAGGCAGGATTCCATCCCTTACCTAGACAGGCTCTCCCACATCAATCTGTTATAATTTACCTCTGTTTGAAATTATTTTGTTTATTTATTTACTACTTGCTCTTCCTAGAATATATATAAGCTCCTTAAGAACAGGAATCTTGTTGATCTTTTTGTCACTGTCTCATCAGCAGCTAGAACTGAATAGGCACACAATAAACATTTTATCAGTGGACCGTATTTTAGAATCTGGAATTAGGATTGGTTGTCTCTACCCTCCAAAAACTTTCTTCATAATCCTTAACGTCCTAGTCTCCTTGGTTGGCTGCTAGAAAGAGTTCTGGATAAGCAGAAATAGGTTCTACATTCTGGTCCTGGCATGGTTACCAGTGAACTGGGTGAACATTTATCACTACTTTGATCTCTATGTATCCTAATTTCCTTAGCTGTGCAATAATAATGCCTGTCATTTATTAAGTGCCCAGGAGCACTGTCTTTATTTTCCCAATCTTCACAAAGCCATATGAAGCAGTTATATTACCTTGTGATACGAATGAGGAAACAGGCTGCATAAGGTTAAAAACTGGCCCAAGGCCATGATATTGGTAATGTCAACCTTAAAAATAAAAGAGGCAATTATTTTGCCAGCAAAATGAGTTTATTCAGGAATAGCTGAAGAATTTCAATTTGGGATGTGTATGCTATGGCAGACCATAGCCAAACTCAACAATCAAAGGAGAAGAACGTTATTTCATAGAGAAAAAGGAAAAAATTGGGAGGAGTGGCCTTGAAGGAAGGTGATTGGAGAAAAGCAAGAGTTTAGGGTGGTGATGGCTTCTCACTGGCTGAGTTGCTGAACTGGGAGATTTCTGTTTGGGACGCAATGCACATTTCTTCCTGTAATTGACTATTCCTTCCAGTTGATGACTTCTTTCTGATGGGGTCTGTAATTGACTATCTTTCCTGCAATTGACCTCCGGTGGCACTGTAAAGGAGTTCCCCCTTCTGGCCTCCTGTCTTCATTTTAAATGAGGTTTCCCTTTATTAATTGTCACAGTAATTAATGAAGTAAGAATGGAAACCAGGACCAGCTGATCATGAAGCCTAGCTTCATTTCAGGACAAAACATAGATAGTAGATAATATCTGGATGCACTAAATATATTGCAGTAAAACTGAAAATATTTTACACAGAGTCAGACAAATATTGCTTTCAATCTCACTCTGTAACTTCATAATTCCACCACTTATCGATTCCATCATTTATTAGCTTTGTGGCTTGACTACTTTGCCTTTTGAGCCTCAAGTTTCCCATCTGCAAATGGATATATTTAATACTCATTTTATAGAATTGTTGATTTAATGTTTAAGCATTGATTTAATGTTTTGCTTCTTTTTTCCTTCTTGCCATTCTCTTTGGATAAATGTCTAAATGTTTGTATTTCTGGTACCTAGTGAGGATATGGAACATGTTCACTGAAATAAAAGAGAATACTTGCCTAAAGTTACATAGCAGTAAATTATAAGGTTAATCAGATTCTACGTTATCTAATATTTTTGTGTACCCCTGGAAATTTGTAGATGCTTAGAGTGAAACACTGCAATTCTACCTTTTACGTATGCTTCAGAGAAAAATTAGACGTAGGGAAGATATAAAATATTTACAAATGATTTCGAGTTGTCTTTAGTGTCAGAAAGGCCTAAAGTTCTAATCTTCGTTTTTACCACTTTATAGTTGTGTGGTCTTGTGCAAGGATTTAACTTCCTTATGCTTTAATTTCCCCATCCATAAAATGTATATGATAAACACAACTACATCACAGTGTTATTATGGGGATTAAATTAGATTGTATTACCTTTATGCAGATGAAGCGTTTAGCACAATTCCTGGCTCCTCTTTAGCATTCAGTACCAATTAGATGGTACAATTAGAAATTCCAAACAGAAAAGGTCCAAAATAAGGACATTTATCATCTCATATAGCAAGAGGTCTAGAAGTAGGGTGATTCTAGGGTTGATTGTTTCAGCATTGTACGCCAGTGCCCTCAGTCTTCCAGAATCTGTCCAGCCTACCACTCTGCCAGCCTTGGAGTGTTTGCCACTCCCTCTTAGTTTCAGCAACAAGGAAGCACATCATCAGACAGCATCAGATAAAGGCAAGAAAGATAAGTGCCCCTGTCTGATATCCCTTTTTGAGAGAGAGAAAAAGTTTCCCAGAAGTCCCAGAAATAGACATCCTTATGTATCCTAGCCAGAACATGGCTAACCCAATAACCAGTAAAGAGGAATGGGATTACTGTGAAAGGTCTGGTCTTTCCTAAAGCAGATGGTCACCTAGAAGAGAGTGAAAAAAACTGGGGTCCCCTTAGCAAGCTATAAGGGATGGGGAATGGCTGATGGGTAACAACCAAGGATATTATGGTAGTCAACAGTGATGTTCACCAAATATTTCTAGTTTCCTTCCTTTCCAGATATGTAGCAGAATTGTACTTCCTGGCTCCCTTACAGTTGGGTGGGAACATATGATTAGTTCTGGCCAACGAGTAGTGAGTTGAAGTGATATGTGTCACTTTCAGGTTGACCTCACTTTTTTGCTGTAATTAGCTGCAAATTACTAGCAAAACATGTATAACAAAGAAAATGAATTATCTTATTCTAATTGATTTTAAAAACCAAAAACTACAAGAGAACACAGCTGAAAAAAATTAAAGACCTACATAAATGTAAAGATATACTGTGTTCAGGAATCAGAAGACTCCAAAGTGTTAAAATATCAATTTTCCTTACATCAGTCTATAAAGTCAGCATAATCCCAATTAAAATCACAGCACAATGTTTTAGAAACATTAACAAGCTGATGCTTCATATGGAAATGCACTAAAATAGCCAAAACAACTTTAAAATAGAAAAAAAGCTTGAGAACTAATACTACCTGATTTAAAAACTTATTATAAAGCTGCATTCAACAAGACAGTGTTGTACTGACATAAAGGTAGACAAATAGATAATTGGTATGGAATAGACAGTCCAGAAACAGACCTATATATATTTGGACAACAGACTTTCAATAAAGGTAAAAAGACAATTCAGTGGAGATAGATGGCTTTTTTCAAAATATGGTGATAGAACAATTGAATTGTTACTGGACCAAAGTGAATCTGCTCCTTGGTGAGTTAAATCAAAACCTACACCAGAAGTAGTTGTGACACAAAGCACAATTTTATTCACAGCATGCAGCAAATAAAATGGAGACCACAGGGAATCACTTCACAGAGCTGTGGCAAGGAGAGTGGTTGTCTTTTATTTGTGGTAGGGAATGAATATTCAAAAGGGGAAGTTTCATCATTGCATGTAGAGGCGGGCATAAGTTTGCACATAAGTGGTTTGAAAACATGTTTTTACATATATTGCATGATCTAAAAATGGCTACTTTGCCCTTCCAAGAGGAGGAGAATTTACGACATTAATGAAGTCGGGTTGCTTTAGTATAACATTCCACCCATCTCTGCGGGTGTCACTCTTGTGGTTGCACTCTGGATCGGTCTGGTCCTGCTCAGAGCAGTTGGGTTCAGGGCAGTTGGCATTTAGATCTTCTTCCTGGAACATAGCTGAAACCAACAACCTCAAGATTCAAAGACATTAGAGAAAGGAATATCTACACCTTCTAACAAGACAAGAGAATTTAGGTTACACTAGACAGGAAAAAAAAGTTAGAGTCCACTGCTGGTGACAGAATGGTCAAATGCAAATAAAAATTTAAAAATAACCCCAAACCGTACCTTAACCCATACACAAAAATTGACTCAAATTGGGTTATAGTCCTTACCTGAATATAAGCAATAAAACTATAAAACTTCTGGAATAAAACATAAGAGAAAATCTTTGTGATCTTAGGTTAGACAAAGATTTTTTAGATATACTACCAAAAACACAAACCATAAAAGAAAAGAATTGATAAATTGGATTTCGTCAAAGTTAACAATTTTGCTATTTGAAAGACATTATTAAAAGAATGAAAAGGCAAAGCACAGACTGGGAGAAAATATTTTCAAATCATATATCTGACAAAACACATGTCCAGTATATATAAATATCTTTCAAACATTATAATAAGAAAAGAAACAACCCAGTTTTTTAAATTGGCCAAAATTAAACAGGCACTTTACCAAAGAAGATATATGGATGGCAAATAAGCAAAGATGCTAAATATCATTAGTCATTAGAAGAATGCAAATACAATCCACAAAGAGATACTACTACATACCTATTAGGATGTCTAAAATTAACTGATTTTACCAAATATTGAAGAGGAAGCAAAGGAACTGGAATTCTCACATACTATTGATGGGAAAGAAATCACTTTGGAAAAAATGTGGCAGTTTCTTTAAAAAGTAAAACACACTTTTCAATTTCAATTTCAATTTGATTTGAATAAAATAAAATTTTAAAAAGGTAAAACACAGTTACCATAAAGTCCAGCTATTTGATTCCTAGGCACTTACCCAAGAAAAATGGAAGCATATGTCCATACAAAGACTAGAGCACAAATGTTCACAGGAGCTTTATTTGTGACAGCCTTCATTTGGATTCTCTGGAAAGAATCCAAATGTCCCTCAGCAAGGGAATGGATAAGCAAATGGTGATATGTGCATATAATGGAATACTACTCAACTATAAAAAGAATGAACTATTGTTACACACAGCAACATGGTTGAAACTCAAAATAATTATGCTGAATGAAGGAAGTGGGACAAAGAGAGTACATACTGTATAATTCTATTTATGTAAAACTCTAGAAAGTGCAGACAAATCTATAGTGACAGGAAGCAGATCCGTGGTTGCCTAGGGATAAGGTGCAGAGGAAGGAATTTCAAAGGGCCATGAGGAAGCTTTGGGGGGTGTATATGTTCATTACCTTGATTTTGGTGATGGTTTCACATGTATATATGTTTATCAAAACTTTTCACATTGTAAACTATAAATATGTGCTGTTGTATGTCAATTATACCTTAATAAATTTGTTCTTTAAAAAAAAGTCTCCTATGAGACTTTGAGTCTAGTAGTATTTTTTCCTACATAATATCATAAGGCATAAATACCCTTTTTCTTCCTTTAGAGTCATCCTGGGACCTCTGGATAGACAGACCTGTTATGTGAGCTTTTGTTTTAAATTTAAATGTAATTCCAGCCCAATTTGCATGATCAAGTATTCTGTATTAATTAAATATTCTGTTACGCAAGATACTAACTCTCAGGTTTGTTTAGCTCAGATAATTAATTTATCTAAAGTAAATATGTCTGATTTCCCACAAGAAAACATCAGCGATACAGTTACATTAAAAGAGGAAGAATAACTATCTTTGAGGATAGAATATCCTAATTCCCAGAGCATACATTACAGATTTTATAAGAAATCAGAAAGCCACAGAGAACAATTGTCTCCTTCACTGAAGCAGAAAAGAGCATACAACTCCCAGTACATCCATATAGAATTTGAATTGGCAGCTCAGTATCAGTTAAAGAGTAATTGTCATCCCCACCATGTTAGTGAGTCACCTTTTTACAGTGCTTAACAAGATGTCAGACTTTCAAATGATGACAATTTGCAAACTAAAAACCAAAAACCCAGCCCAATAAACAGACATACGTATATAAAAACTCAGATTTTTATTTGTCTTAGAGATTGAGGTGGAAAAATGTGTTCTGAATTGAAACCTTAAATCCACTTACCACGTTTAAGTTTTGGTGTTTTCTCATTGATTTCATTGTTTACATATCAAAAATATTTCCAAATAAAAATAATAAAGTTATGTTTAGCCCTAAGTAGATAATATAATTTCATTGGAAGAAATCTAGCTGCTCCTTAATTTTTACGTATCATTTACTCTCTCTTATTAGTACTTCCCAAACTTTTTCACCTGATGGCACACATAGAAAATGATATTTGCATCCCCTGGGTATGGTAAAGAACGCTAGTGCTCATAAATTTTCATGTTTCTCCTCCTCTTTCTTAGCACACTAGACCACATTCTTCCATATTCCTCTACATTTCTGTCTTTATTTTTACCTTGAAATTGTGAAGCCATATGGCTAAGCTTTGACCTATGGAATGTGGAAAGAAATGATTTACAGTACCCCTCCTGTGATTCTCCCTCTTCTCTGGTCTGCAGTCAGATGTTGGAGGAAGGAATTACAAAAAAGGAAAGAGGGAAAGCCAGAATGAGCTCTGTGGTATTTGACTGGAATTAGCAGCTTCAATATGAAATAATAGCTTTTAATATATATATACAGATGGATAGATAAAGAAGTAAAAATAAATGTGTAAGTATATATGAGTATAAATACAGGGAGGGTCTAGAGGCAATGACACCTCAGTATCGTTAAGTATACCTAGCACCCACATCCTACTTTCTAGACACTATTCTCCAGTAAAAGGAACTAGGGCTCCCTAGAGAAAAGATTGACTCCAGGTCTGGGACAGGACAAAACGAGATGAGCCTGAAACATCTTGATGACTCAGAAAGAAAGAAATTGCTCAAAATAGGATACAGGCTTACCAAAAGAACACAGGAGCCAACCTCAAGGAACTCCTTCCTAAGGGCTAATGCTGGCACAATTTGAATAACAGAATAATGATAGTATTGGATTATCACCCATAGAATAAAATAAACATCCACCAGCCTACAGTTATATTAATAAATAATTGAATGAATAATGGTGTTGGGAAAACTGGATAGCCACATGCAAAAGAATGAAACTGGACCTCTATCTTACACCATACACAAAAATCAACTCAAAATGGATTAAAGACTTGAATGTAAGACCTAAAACTGTAAAACTCCTAGAAGAAAACAAAGGGAGTAAGCTCCTTGACATTGGTCTTGGCAATGATTTTTTGGATTTGACACCAAAACCAAAGGTAACAAAAGCAGAAATAAACAAGCAGGACTACATCAAATTAAAAACCTTATGCTCTGCAAAGGAAACAATCAACAAAACGAAAAGGCAGCCTACGGAATGAGAGAAAGCATTTGCAAACCACGTATCCCACAAGGGGTTAATATCCAAAATATATAAGAAACTCATACAACTCAGTAGCAAAAAAAAAAATAATCCAATTAAAATATGGACAAAGATCTGATATAGACATTTTTCCAAACAAGATATACAAATGGCCAATAGGTATGTGAATGGTGGTAATGAAACCTGGTAACAGCCACTATGGAAAACTGTACAGAAGTTTCTCAAAATAATTAAAAATACAACTACCATATGATCCAACAATCCCTCTTATGGGTATATATCCAAAGGAAATAAGACCATTACCTCAAAGAGATATCTGTACTCCCATGTTCCTGGCAACATTATTCACAATAGCCAACAATCTAACTGTCCGTCAACAAATGAATGCATCAAGAAAATGTGGTGTACACATACACACACACACACACATAATGGAATATTATTCACCCTTAAAAAAAAAAGGAAATTCTGTCATTTGCAACAACATGGACAGAACTTGAGGGCATTATACTGAGTAAGCCAGACAAAGACAAATACTGCATGGCATCACTTAGATGTGGAATGTAAAACAAAAGGTCAAACTCATTGAAACAGAGAGTAGAAAGGTAGTTGCTAGGGGCCAGAGGATGGGAGAAATAGGGAGACGTAGGGGAGGAAGAAGTCATGTACTAACATGCCAGTGACTCAGTAAGAGGAATCCTGAGCCCTGCACTCCTAGAGAAAATACATAAAAAATTCCGGACGGTTTGGGAGATCCTAGACCAGAATGACATGTGCTGCTTTACCAAGTGGGGCCCCAGAGAGGCAGCCCAGGAAGGAATGGTGATGTGATGCATCTAGACAGGTAGGGCACAGTGTGACCTAGAGCAGCAGAGGATCCCTGGTACCCAAGAAGAGTCCAGAATTGGCAGAAATACACCAGACCTGAAGGCATCTTGCAGCTGGGAACAAGCAACAAAAGATTCAGAAGTTACTTATGTTGTTTGATGACCAAGGATCAGAAACCCCTTCCCGCTCTTGCTGATGCCTTTACGCCCCTTAAGTCCTCCAGAATTTTGGAGCACGCCTAAAGGTGGACTAGGGGGCCCCAGAATTAACTGAGAGTAAGTTAATTACAGAGAAATTGTCTTACATATCTGAATCTGTGGGATGAAATTTATCCTACTTGAGGTTTAAGTAATCGTAAAATTCCTTTCAGCTCTATAATTTTTTACATATATAATTATGTATTCATCAAAAATGCATATTTCACTAATACTTCGTACATGTGTCTATCTACCTTTCTACGTAGTAATCAGCTTACAATGTATATTAATAGGTTAGCCACAAGGTGGTACTAGAAAGCTGTCTTTTGCTTTAGGTCCCACTTCTTGAACGTCATTGATTTTAACATATAACTGAACTCCTGTAATAATAGCAGTAATCATAGTGAAGGTTGAGATGACAGTTGTTGGGTTCATGAAGGCAGTGCTTCTATTTAAAACTCATGAAAATAGACTCTCTGGAAGTGCTATCAACTAGTTTGTATTCCTCCTCTTTTTCTTACCCACTATCATGTCATCATACGATATCCTAACCATTACTCAAGACATCAAAAACTAATTTATTCAGCACTCATAGAGAAAATTTAAATAGATTTAGTCTCTCAGATCTTGGAGTTAAAATTTAAATGAATATTTTTACAGGACGTTCCTCAAAAACCTTCAGAACACTCTAAAACCATCTCTCAAAAGCTAAAGCTCAGCCCCGAAATGTGAACACAATAGGTCAGCAAATGCATTGTGTAAGTTATCAAGCACTTGCTATCTCATGCTGAGGGTGACTGAGGGAAGGAGGAAAAACATTTCTTCCAGGCAGTCTTGCTAGGTTTGTTTGTTCTTTCAAGTAGATGTAATTTTAAAGAGACGTACAGTAAAAGGGGAAAAGAGGTTTAGAAAAGCTCACAGGAAAGAACTTTCTAAGCAAAGGAGTGGTGTAGGAGAAAATGCACCAGTTCACAAACCTGAAGACCACTCATTGGGAACATGGAGAGGCAGGCTGATGGAAGCAAGAAAGAAAGTGGCGACCCAAGGTGATCAATGTGAGTCTAGTCTGTGGTCTGGTAGCAGAGGACATTTACTTCCCTGGAAAGTGGAACCACTAAACCGTTTTGAAGATAGAAGTAACATAAATATGTTAGCTGGCATATGTCCTTGTAGAATTTTAAGGAAATGATGCTGTTAGGATGCCAGCCAAGAGTAGGCTGTAAAAACCAAGTGTAGAAATGGTGACACTTTAAGGATTTAACTGTGATTGTAAAAAGACTCAAATGAGAATCTATGGGAGCATGTAGTAAGGTGAGGAGAATGACTTTTCTAGGTTTCTCTCTCAGGAGACTGTTAAGAAGAGCTCAGATATGAAGAGGGAGAGTCTGGCCATTCATGGAGCCCTCTCCTGGGAACCTCCTCCTGGGGCCCTTTGAAGAGAAGAAAACATCAAAACCCACTGAAAGACAAATGGTTTGTTGCTGAATATTTAATGTTTCCATTTTATTAAAGAATGCAGCTTTTAAAGTTTAGGCCAGATTTACCCTTACATTCTAGTTGAAGAATGATTAGATACATTTTCTATAGCTTGACAGCATATTACAGCCCACAAAATAATGATTGTTTTTCTCCATGGCACACGTAGTATTTGTAAATATAATACTTTGCCTCTCACTGATATTTTTCTTTAAAATCTTCACAAGCAAAATCCTGGTAATCACTGAATCTGGGTGATAAGGATGTGGGTGCTCTTTGTATTATTGTTTTTACTTTGCAGCATGTTTGAAAATGTTGATAATTTTTTAAAAATCAGTAAAAGTCTTTCCAGCTCCAACACGTATCAAGTTAGTAAATCTAACTTCACATGTGGGACAGGTTAAAAAAGAAGTGCTCCTTTAGGAAATGCTATCACCTTGTTTGAATGGATCATCCAAAAGTAGTCAACTTCAACCGAAAGTAGTCAACTTCAGCAACAGCACATGAAGAAAGACCACCCTGGTAACCTCTGGGATAGGAATAATATTTAAGAATATTCCCTTGCCAGATGTTTTGGGGACATTTCTTTCATGCCTAATTTGGCAAATTGACTCATGGCTAACACTGGAAGGGAAGAGAGCCATGTGATTAAAAGGAGATTGTCTTAGCTCCAGTTGCCATGACAAAGTATTACAGACTGGGTGGCACAAACGTCAGAAATTTATTTCTGGCTGTAAAGTCCAAGATTAACATCCAGAGGTAGGTTCTGGTGAGAGCTCTCTTTCTGGCTTGCACAGGCCACCTTCTTGCTGTGTACTCACATGGTCTTTCCTCGGTGTGTGTGTATATGTGTGTGTGGAGAGAGAGAGCAATCTCTTTCATGTCTCCTCTTAGAAGAGCACTAATCCCATCATGATTACCCCACACTCAGAGCCTCATTTAACCCTAATTACTCCTCAAAAGCCCCGTCTCCAAATACATTCATATTGGGGGTTAGAGCTTCAACATGTGAATTTGGGAAGGGATATGAATATTAAGTCCACGACAGAAATGTAGGGGACTTTAGAGTCATGTGCTAAAATTTGTGTGGACTCCAACTGATTCAGGTCTCCCCATACCATCCCCTAACCTAATCTTTTCATATTTCCTTTCCTATAACAATTGGTCCATCACTCAGGGTGGTAGAGCCCAGATAGTGCACTGGATTCACATCAGTGTCTTCACACTCTTCCCCAGTTCCATCCTCTCCTCCTGCCCACAAGACCAATCTAATGGACTATTTGCACAAAGTTTGAAATCTGTGCTAAGGACTGAGTAGTCTTCCAGGAGCATTTCCATTTTAATAAGGGAACCTCCTCAAATGCAAATATGAACCTTAAGAATGAACCTTAAAGGCCATATACGACAAACCCATAGCCAACATCATACTCAATGGGCAAAAACTGAACCCCATCCCAATGAAAACAGGAACGAGATAAGGATGCCCTCTATCACCACTCTTATTTAACATAGTACTGGAGGTCCTGGCCAGAGCAATCAGGCAAGAAAAAGGAATAAAAGGAATCCAAATAGGGAGGGAAGAAGTGAAACTCTCGCTGTTTGCAGACGACATGATCTTATATATAGAAAACCCCAAAGAATCCATTGGAAAACTCTTAGAAGTAATCAACAACTACAGCAAAGTTGCAGGGTATAAAATCAATTTGCATAAATCAGTAGCATTTCTATACTCCAGTAATGAACCAACAGAAAAAGAACTCAAGAATACAATATCATTCACAATCGCAACAAAAAGAATAAAATACCTTGGGGTAAATATAACTAAGGAAGTGAAGGACCTATATAATGAAAATTACAAGGCCTTTCTGAGAGAATTGGATGACGACATAAGGAGATGGAAAGACATTCCACGCACATGGATTGGAAGAACAAACATAGTTAAAATGTCCGTTCTACCTAAAGCAATCTACAGATTCAACGCCATCCCAATCAGAATCCCAATGACATTCTTTACAGATTTAGAACAAAGAATCCTAAAATTCATATGGGGCAACAAAAGACCCCGAATTTCTAAAGCAATCCTGAGAAAAAAGAACAAAATGGGAGGCATCACAATCCCTGACTTCAAAACATACTACAAAGCTACAGTAATCAAAACAGCATGGTACTGGTACAAAAACAGGTGCACAGATCAATGGAACAGAATTGAAAGCCCAGAAATAAAACCACACATCTATGGACACCTTATCTTTGGCAAGGGAGCTGAGGGTATACAATGGAGAAAAGAAAGTCTTTTCAACAAATGGTGCTGGGTAAACTGGAAAGCCACATGTAAAAGAATGAAAATTGACCATTCTTTTTCACCATTCACCAAAATAAACTCAAAATGGATCAAAGACCTAAAGGTGAGACCTGAAACCATAAGGCTTCTGGAAGAAAACGTAGGCAGTACACTCTTTGACATCAGTATTAAAAGGATCTTTTCAGACACCATGCCTTCTCAGAGAAGGGAAACAATAGAAAGAATAAACAAATGGGACTTCATCAGATTAAAGAGCTTCTTCAAGGCAAATGAAAACAGGATTGAAACAAAAACAACAACCCACTAACTGGGAAAAAATATTTGCAAGTCATATATCTGACAAAGGCTTAATATCCATAATATATAAAGAACTCTCGCAACTCAACAACAAAACATCAAACAACCCAATGAAAAAATGGGCTGGAGACATGAACAGACATTTCTCCAAAGAAGATATACTGATGGCCAATAGGCACATGAAAAGATGCTCATCATCGCTGATCATCAGGGAAATGCAAATCAAAACTACACTAAGATATCACCTTATACCCGTTAGAATGACAAAAATATCTAAAACCAATAGCAACAAATGTTGGCGAGGTTGCGGAGAAAAAGGAACCCTCATACACTGCTGGTGGGAATGCAAACTGGTGCAGCCACTATGGAAAACAGTATGGAGATTCCTCAAAAAATTAAAAATAGAACTACCATACGATCCAGCCATCCCACTACTGGGTATTTATCCAAAGAGCTTGAAGTCAGCAATCCCAAAAGTCCTATGCACCCCAATGTTTATTGCAGCACTGTTTACCATAACCAAGACGTGGAAGCAACCTAAGTGTCCAGCAACAGGCGAATGGATAAAGATGTGGTACATATATACAATGGAATACTACTCAGCTGCAAAACAGAACAAAATCATTCCATTTGCAATAAGATGGATGGACCTTGAGAGAATTATGTTAAGTGAAATAAGCCAGCGAGAGAAGGATAATCTGTGTATGACTCCACTCATATGAGGAATTTAAAATTATGGACTAAGAACAGTTTAGTGGATACCAGGGGAAAGGTGGGGTGGGGGGTGGGCACAAAGGGTGTAGTGGTGCACCTACAACATGACTGACAAACATTAATGTACAACTGAAATTTCACAAGATTGTAACCTATCAATAACTCAATAAAAAAAAAATGAACCTCCAAAATGCAAAGAAACAAATCTCTTCAAGTGTAATTTCAGGAAATATATAGCTAGTGAGAAGTTTGCAAACTTGGGATTCCATCTCTTTATGCCCTAAATCACAACACAGAAGCAGTTACTACTCTCTCTGCTTTGAGACTGACCCTTGTCAAGAATTTGGTAACATATGAGGAGAGGACAATTCTGCCGAATTGATAATTTGCAATGCAATAGGTGAGTGAAACTTTAACTAAGGCAAATATATAATGGTATTTTAGAAATAAAAGGGACCTTTGGAATTCAGCTGGATCATTTTACAGATGAGGAAATAAAAGTATAGGTTAGCTGTATAGTTACTTGAAGATCCAAGACTAGAATACCTTTCTACTACACTGTCTCATGCCGGGGCTCCAGTTCTGCCTCATATCACTAGACATCAAGATCAGCCTCTGGCAGCACACCCTCACTCTGGACCTGTTAATGAGGAGGTGGATGAGGGGGCCATTTCCTCACAGCAAGCCTTTAACTTCTTAGCCTTGAGCAAGCAGTTCTACAGCCTTCACGCTGTGTTGGGCCTCCAAGATTAGTTTGTGGCTTCCTGTTACAGCAAACCACACATGTTGAATTGCCAGCTGTTGCCATTTCATCTTCTCTATTCATAATTCACAACGTCAGGCATTTTCTAGGTAGGTACAGGTCTCATTGCCTCCTTAATTATCAACAACAACTGAAATAACAAACACAAATCTCCTGGGACCCTCACAGGCTACTGGAAAGGTGACATTAGAGAGATCTGTGAGGTCAATGAAGAAATGCTGGATTTAATAAGTCTTTTACACACAAAGCCACCATCTCTGTCTCTTAGCTCCCTTCTGATTGCCCAGTGTGGCTATGGTAGATAAGCCTCTCCTGGAGAGCTTGGTCTATTGAGGCTTCAGGATGTGGCTGTTCCAAACAGCCAAGAATGTGGAGACAGTGTAGCCCATTTGTTGCTTCCGTGTTGGTTTGAGATTACAGGGGAAAAGATAATATCAGCTCTTGGATGGATTAATAACATGGAAGAGCATTTAAGGCATTTTGAAACATTTTTTTCCGGTTCGTATTGTGGAAAACTTCAAATATAAAGTAAACAGAATAGTGTAATGAATCCCCATGTACCCAATGCCCAACCTCAATAATCTCCCATTCTTGATCCATCTGTATCTCTACACACTTCCCACTCTTACTCAATTATTATAATTTTTTAAAGTAAAATGTATATATACTGAGGTGCACAATTTGTAGCTATATAGTTTGGAAATGGATACACCTATGTAACCCACAGCCCTATCATCTCCTTTTGGCACATTTATAATATGAAAATTTATAGATAAAGAAGTAGCTTATATGTTTTTAGCTTTTCTCATTTTCAAATCATGAAGCATTGCTGTGGATGTTCCTCATTTTGCGAATTCTTTTCTTTCACGTCTCTTCCTCCCATTTCGACCCTGCGAGGTCAACCCTTCCTCCCCCAACTTTGTTTCTGACATTGTTTACCTCTGTACATTGGCTCCAGATTTCTGCCTAGCAACTTAGATTTGAGGATCCAAATGATATTTCCAGTAATTTCTTCATTGGCTCCCCCCATCTCAGATAAAGAAGCTTGCTCCAACTCTCTCCCTGAACCCAGCAGCCTAGCTCACTCTTGACTGCTTTGCCTACTAGGAGAGAGAAATAGAGCAGACCAGGCTTCTTGGCCCACCCCAGGCACCACTTGGAACTGAGAGGGGCATAGGAGGAACAGAAATAAAATGCATTCTTCCTTGATCACTCCAAGTATGATGAATAGAAGGTGAATAAAATGGAGAGGAATAAAAGAAACGCCTCAAGCCATTCCCGATCAAAAGAAAAGAAAGAAAAGTAAGACTTCTGGGCTAAAAGTGTCAGGGTAATTGTTCTTGCTATATGTATCGTCCCCCTAAGGGAGTGTATTTCAGCCAGATACACAAGATTTTTATATTGTATTCCAGAAAAAATACATACATGTACAAATGAAAAAATTTTTTGAAACTATATGTAAGACTACTAGGTTAATGCATTCAGATATTTTCTATTTTCTATTTCTCTAGCTCATTAGAAAAAAAAAAAAAGCTGGTCACCATCCACTAAAATGATTTTTCAATCCATTGATGAGTTGCAACCTGCAGTTTGAAAACCACTGCCCCAAGGGCTTTGCATAAGATGTTGAGTTGGAACTCTTCCCTTTGGGGCTCTTGGCTTCACCATTTCCTTCTTTGGGGGCCAGTTTGACCCCTCACAGAGTATGGCTGCTCAGTTTAAATCCAAGATACCTAGGCTCCTTTTAAGAGATGATGTTTAGTGAGGGATTATTTAAAGTCAACCAACATTGACCACCTGCCAGAAGGAAGGCTCCTCTTCACACCCATCAAACCCATCATAGCTGGGGTGGAGGGAGTTGGAGAGCCAGTCATCGTCTGAGGTAATGTGACAGTGATGATGATGACGCAGAGCCAGGCACACACTCAGCCTACTCCAGAATTCCCTACTATGTTTGCCACACCCTTTAGCTGCAAGAAGAAATGCAAGCCTCTTATATACAAGAGGTGCTGTGTGTGCAAAGAAAACACCAGGCCCTTTTTCCAGAGATTTGAATCTAAATACTATAGCTAACCTCCTATATATGAACCCAGAAAGAAAAACGTAAAACATTTTAAAAGAGAATGTCTGATGATATGAGATATCCAACAGTAAAGGTCCCAGAAATATCATGATATATAGCCTGATCCAGCTCTCTAATAAAAAATAATAATACCTCAGTTTCACTGGGCTCTTCCTAGTGATTCATATAATGTGCTTTACATGAATTATGTCCCTGAATTTCACAACATTCCCAAGAAATAAGTAATACTATAACCCCCATTTTACAGATGAAGCAACCAAAACTCAGAGAGGTTAAGTAATTTGTCCAAGATCACCCAGGAAGTAATTAATATGGATAGGATTTGAACTCAGGGTATGTGATTCAGTGTGGACATAAAGATGTGCCACTGAATCCCCCTTCAAGAAAGGACTCATTGCTCCAGCAGCTAGGAATGCCATCAGTGGCAGCCTTCAGCCATCAACTGCTCAAGGAGTGACTCAGCCTCAAAGAAGCTCCTTGACCAGAGTCACAACTGACCTTCTCAGAGCAGCCTACACCCTGTGACTGACTAAGATAGAGATATAAAGGCCTAGTCATGCAGGCCAACATAGGACAACTCTGAAAACTCATTTTAGCTCCAGAGCTCCCTATCAGGTCAACTAAGATTGCTATCAGGTCTATACCAAGCTATACTCCTCCCTCTGTCCAATCTTGCTTCCTTTCTCTTTTTTCCACAGTCCTTTCCAGCACATTCCTTAGTAGATATCCTGCACAACAAATTCTGTCTCCCGGTATGCTTCCCTGAGAACCAAAACTGTAACAAGGGACAATCCTCCCAATAAGCAGAGCTTCAAGTGGTCATTTACTTTGTATAGAGAGTAGACAAAATGCCTCAGCCAGATGACACCAGCTAGCCCCTGCCATCAGCCACTGCAGTGTCAGCACTATGGGCATAAAATGAAGTAACTTGGTGACAGAAATGGAGGCTATGCATGGCCCCCACAACATGAGCACCCACTTAACAAGGCTGATGTTGCTGCTACTGCTACCAAATGTCCAACCTGCCATTAACAGAGACTAATGCTGGGTCCCAATGTAGCACTATTCCTTGAGGAGACCAATTGACCTTTTGGTGGCAGGTTGACTACATTGGGCCACTTCTACTCTGAAAGGGCCAGTGATTCATGCTCATACTGGATACATGTTCCTGGCATGAGTTTGCCTTTCCTACCTGCAGGGCTTCAGCCAGTATTACTGTCCAAGGGCTTACAGAGTATTTGATCTGTTAACATGGGATCCCACATAAGATTGTGTCAAATGAGGTAAACCACATTACCTGAAGTGCAGGATGGGCTATGACCATGGGATTCACTGGTCATTTCACATACTGCACCACGAAGAAGCTGCTGAAAAGAGAAGTAGAACATCCTCCTGGAAGAACAGCTGAAGTGCCAGCTTGAAGGTGATGATGGTGAACCATCCTCCAGGACACAAACTATACTTTGAATCAAAAACTTCATATAGTGCTGCATCTCCAGTAGGAAGACTACATGGGTCTAGAAACCAAGGGGTGGAAGCAGGGAAACCACATTTACCTTGACTCCTCACAATCCATTTGGGAAATTTGTGCCCCCTGTCCCCAAAGCTCTCACCTCTGCAGGGTTAGAAGTCCTATTCTCCAATGGAAGACCACTTCCACCAAGGGATACAGACATCAGCAGCCAAAAAGAAGAGTCACTATCTTGGCTGAGGCAATTGACCCTAATCATCAAGGAGAGGCAAGGCTACAGTTACATAACAGGAGCAAAAGGAATATTTTTAGCACACAGGTGATTTATATGGGTACCTCTTCATACTCCCTTGTCCAGTTATAACAGAAAATGAACAAGTGTAGCAATCAGAGATGAGGATCTGGTTGTGACACCAAGTAAACCCCCTAGGCTGGCTCTCTGAGGTAAAGGGAGTCTAGACTTGGTAGTGGAGGAGGGAGACAATGAGTAGCATTTGGGACCCTAGGACCTGCAGCAGTGGTGGGGAATGTAACTTTTCCCACTAAATTTCCTCTTCAAAGATCCCCCCAGAAGGAGAGGGCCAGCAGAATCCTGGAGGAGATGTTCCCCAAACATACATGAAGAAGTGGATCCAATGGCTCAAGGAGTGACCTGTGATGAACATGGAAATGCACCATCCAGTTCTCCCTTCAAGAAAGGACTTGTTGCCTAGCTTCTAAGAGTGCTGCCCAGCTACTAAGAAGGTTGTCTTGTGACAACCTGTCAGTTCACCAGGAATTGACTGTGCTACAGAAAGTCACCTTGCCAAGGTCACAACGTTTCCGGGTTGTGGATCCAATGGCATATGGCTCTACATTCAATGACTGATTGAGGCAGAGGTGTAAAAACCCAGCCCTTTCATTTCAGTACAGGATAATTGGATGGACTATGTGGTAGGTAGAATAATTGACCCTCTAAAGGTATCCACGTCCTAATCCTTGGAACCTATGAATATGTTATGTTACATGGCAAAGGGGAATTAAGGTAACAGATAGATTCTGGTTGCTAATCAGCTGAATTGAAAATAAAGATTATCCTAGATTATCTGGGTGGGCCCAGTAGAATCAGAGGGGTTCTTTAAAGAGTAAGAGGGAGGCAGATAAGGGGTTCAAGTCAGAGAGATTTGAAAATGCTACTCAGCTGGCTTTGACAATGGGGGAAGGAACCAAGAGTCAAGGAATGCAGACAGCCTCTAGAAGGTGGAAAAGACAAGCAAATGGATTCCCTGATAGAGCCTCCAGAAGGAACACAGTTTTGCTGACACCTTGATTTTAGCTCAGTGAGACTCATTTTTGATTTCTTTTTTTTTTTTTTAAAGATTGGCACCTGAGCTAACAACCATTGCCAATCTTTTTTTTTTTTTCCTGCTTTTTTCTCCCCAAATCCCCCCAGTATATAGCTGTATATTTTAGTTGTGGGTCCTTCTAGGTGTGGCATGTGGGACGCCGCCTCACCGTGGCCCGATGAGCGGTGCCATGTCCCCGCCCAGGATCTGAACCATGGAAATCCTGGGCCGCCGAAGCAGAGTGCGCAAACTTAACCACTCGGCCACGGGGCTGGCCCCTCATTTTCGATTTCTGACCTCCAGAACTGTAAGTTAATAAATTTGTTTTGTTTTAAGTCACTAAGTTTGTGGCAAATTGTGACAACAGTAACAGGGAATTAATATAGGCCATTTTAGCTCCAGAGCTTCTGTGAAGTCAGACAAGGGTGCTCTGGGCCTGTGTCACAGCATGACTTCTCCCTCTGTCCCATCCTGCTCCCTTCACTGGCACTCTCTAGTAAGCATCCTGCATGTGAAACTCTGTCTTGGAGGCGGTCTCCCAGAGAACCCAAACTGGGACAGATTATAAAAGCTCATGATGACTCTTTATGATTATAAATATATAAGAAACAAATATATAAATATAAAGTTTATTATTGTTACCCCTTTTCAGTGTTTCTCAAAAAGAGTAATGCTAACACAAATAGCACTGGCCTGATATTAAGACAACATGAAGTAAATGTGAAGAACATGGGCTTGACAGGTGGATAGGAGTTCAAATCCAGCTCTTTACTTAGGCATGTTACTCTAAACTTTTTGGATTTAATTCCCCTCACTCACCAACCCCCACCCCATAAATAGCAATGATAAATACTTTCCCCCACTAGATAGCATTAAGTGAGGTAAAGTATTTAAACATTTAAATCAGAACTGACTGATTTGTGATAAGGGCTCAGTAAAAGTTAGTTGAGCTCCCTCAACTCTACCTCACTGTTTTCTCTCAATTTAAAACCTCATTTAATAATAAATAATTGGTGAGTAGGGGAGGCAAATCACCATTAAACTATTTGATTCTGCTCTCAAAATGTATGTTTTAAGCTAGGAGAGCGCTAGGAGATCAGTGCCACCTGGGTAGGTGAAGGAAGTTTTCTTGAGGGATATAGGACCTCAGCCGGGCTCAGAGAGAGCCCTAGAGAGAGAAAGGTGGGCAGAGCGCACCAGAAGGGTCCTCATTTCAACTCCAGCTTGTAGTCCTAGTTTGGTAAACAGAATTTGGAAGGGCAGGCACCAGGTAATCAAGTTTGCACAGTGCTGCCATTGTTTTATTTGTTTTAACTGGTACCTTTAGACATATAAGACAGCATATCTTATAATGTCTACAGCGTATTTTGAAATGTAGTACATAAATATGAAGTGTTATTATAACCAAGAAGAATCTGACAAGAAAAAAAACTGGATAAGGACAACGACGTTGAGCTATGTACTCATCTCAGATAAATACATAAAACCTTTGAAATTATGACATAACCAGGACTGTTAGATTTATGGGCCTGGGTATTGCTCTCATTCCAAGCTCCTGCTTTACATTTATCATCTTTATATTCACATGCCATCTCTATTTTCAATGTCTTACAAATTTCTCTTTCTTCTAGTAACCTTTTCAGCTGAAATTTCATATGCTTCTTATCAGCTCAGAAGCAAATTCTTTTCTGAAAGGTTGAACCTATCTGTTCAGCCATTTCTGAGTTACCCAAGCATGAGCAAATGTTGTTTAGGAAATTTGTCAAGACCCACTTTTTGTGTGCTCAGATTTAATTCAAGATGGTTTAAATTTAAATTTCCAGAGCTGTCGTGCATGTATTCTCTCAGGAGAAAAACATTCCTTGCTTTGAAATGTAATTGACTGAATTTATACTCCACTTTCTGTATATATGGAGTGTAGTTATGTAGAGATCTACGCAAATCCTGGAAAATCCTTTGGGTTTCCATACTCTCCATACATTTTTGTATTTAGAAAAATGCTTTTTTTCCCCACAGACCATCAAGTCTACAGGAGGATTTGAGGGTAACAACTCCTGTCTGGCTGTATTGTCAGACAACAACAAAAGTTTTATTCTATGAAAAATTAGAATAAAGATTTTTAAATATTTATTTATTTATTTTTAGAAACTTGGGTATTGGTCCTTGTTCCATTGTAGCCAGGAATATTTGTGTTGCTAGTAGCATCTTTTAAGCAAATATGATTGACTATATTGACAAAATTTTTCTAAGACAACATCCTATTCATTATATGATTATAAGTACCCTGAAATACTGGGAGCTTACAGAATTAAAAAGATCTAAAGTAGGAATGGGTGGATAGGGTGGAGAGAGGGGAGAAGAGGGCAGAGACACCTTCCTTATGACCTGGTAGAGAGTCCCAAGACATAGGGACATGTTCCAGTTATCTACTGCTGCATGACAAATCACCTCCAAATGTAGTGGCTTAAAACAAAAACAATCCTTTTATTATTGTTACGTATTTCTGGGGGTTGGCTGGGCTCACCTAGACAGCTTTTATGCAGAATCTCTCACGCTGCTTTTGCTCAGAGTCTCTCACGTGTCTAGGGCAAGCATCATCTGAAGGAGCACTCAGTCACTTGTCTAGCACCTGGGCTGGGAAAGCTCAAACAGCTGAGGCTCCTTGGGCCTCTCTTTCTGTCTTGACATGGTCTCTGCATGTTCTCTCCAGCATGGCAGCTTCAGGGTGGCCAAACTTCTTTCAAGTCACTTCTGGACTTCAAAGGTCTGTGTCCCAACTGAGAGAGCCAGGTGGAATCTGTATTGTCTTTTCTAACCTGGTTTCAGGAGTCCAGACAATCACAAAGGCCCACTCAGGGTCAAGGGGAGGCGACAGACTCCACCTCTGGATGAAGCAAGACTCTGCAGACGAGAGAATCTGCAGATGTTTTTTAAAACCATCACAGGACTTTATAGACCTCTGGCAGAAAGTCTGGGACAGAATAATGAGTCATTCTCTCAACCACAAATTGGTTCATTGTGGTTCCTTTTCTGCTATGGTGGAAGGATAGTGTGGTGTTTAAGGGATCAGCTCTGGGGGTTTAGAGCGCTTGCCTGGCCTTGCCTCTGCCTTAACACTTACTGAGCCTGGAACCTTGAGCAAGTCTGGGTGCCTCAGTGTTTTTATCTGTAATGGGGATAGTGGCAGCTAATATTTATAGAGCACTTACTAGGTGCTAGGCATTGTCCTAAGTGCATTCTATACCGTTTTATTTTATAACCAAAATCACGCTATGAGGTAGCTACCCACCTCCTAAATCCCAAATTGACAATAAAGACATTTTTCAGGTTTCTTGTGTGGATCAAATAAGACCATCTATTCTGTTCGCTGTTGATATTGTTAAAGCTGTTGGGGAAAATTCAAGTGATGCCAGGTCAGGAGAGTGAGCTGTTTCCAATAATGGACCAAACGTGCACAATCTTACACAGGAGCACAGACTGTTCCCACTATAGAGTGGAAGACCAGTCGGAGCCAAGGAGGGTCAGATTTCTTGACAGGTGTTAAAAATGCATAAAACGACCAGCCATTCCGGGTCTCATTTGGGACTATGGGTGCAGAACTCAGTCCCGCAGAGTGGGACCACGAGCACGGCTTTAAGTCTGCAAAACTGGAGCGTTTATCTTTTTTTTCTGAAAAAGGAATCCACGACTCCTGGCAGTTGGAAGAGTTCTGCCGAGAGAACACCCGCGCTCTGCCTGAAGCATCCCCAAGTCCCAGTGGCCCGCGTCGTGGTCCGATGCGCAGAGCTGACACCCTTCTCGGAGGCCTCCTGTGTTCTCTTCCTCCCCTCGCGTCCCCGTCGCCACCCTTGGCTCCCTGACTCCACAAGACACCTTCCCCTTCTGCCTCTCCCCTAAGGTGCCTACTCCTGCTATTCCAGAGCGCCCATCTTCCCAGCCCGGGCAAAACCCGGAGAGGTGGAATCCCTCGCTCGGAGCGCCCCGGCGGCCACTGGGCATGCTCGGTTGTCAGGCAGGTTCGGGGCTGCGAAGAGCTTTTGCGCCTCACGGATTCCTCCTCCTGCCGCGCGTCCTCCTCCTCCTCCCGAGCAGGGAGCGGGCGCATGATGGCGGCGGCGGCTGCGGCGGGGAGCGCCAGCGGCGGCAGCAGCGGCGGCGGCGGTGGCGGCAGCAGCAGCAGCGACACGTCCAGCACCGGCGAGGAGGAGAGGATGCGGCGCCTCTTCCAGACGTGCGACGGCGACGGCGACGGATACATTAGCAGGTACTCGGGGAGGTACGCGAAACCGGCTGGGGCGCGACCAGCCTCTCCGCGCTGCCCTTGACCCCTTCCCTGCCTCCTCGTCCCAACTTCCAGCAAGTTGCTCAGAAGCTTACGGGAAAAGTTGGCTGCGACTGTAAGAGCGTGTCGCCGGCTCGGCCACCGAGACCGAGGGGCTGATCTACTCGCCTTCTCGTGGTGCCAGTTGTTCCAACTTTTCCCAGCGCTGTCTTTGTCTGGGTGTTGGGAGACATCTCTTTAGGATGCAAGTCCTGCCCGGGTCTCGGAGCGCTCCTGCCTGTGGGGAGACGAATGCGGGCCACTTGTCCAGGTCGGAGGGGCTGCCCTGCAGCCTCGGGCTCCTGGCCGTCAAGATGTGGCACCGGGCAGCGATCTGTCCGGCTGCTCGGTGACAGCCCCGGGGCCGGACCAGGATAGGGATGCGCTCTCAGAGACAGAGTTGGACGTGAAAACAAGCTGTGAAGAACTTTCATGTGCCACAGAGCCTCTGCGTGCCAAACTTGGGAGCCCAAAGAATGGGCATAGTTTGCCACCCATAGCTAGTTTAAACGTATTAGCCTGAGGGGAATAAAGCACTCAGGCACAAACTGGGGTTTAGAGGTGAGTCTTGAAAATAGACCCTGCTCCCCACCGCGGGAGCAAACCGGATGAGTCTCCAGAGGGGTCTCGGGGCGCCCCTCCGCGACCGCTCGTAACCCTCGCTGTGTTTGCTTCCAGATCCCCTACAGGGGCGGTGTTGCGGCTTGAAGTCTCAGAGCTTGGCAAAATAACTACTTCTGCCCAAATTTTTATCACTTATCAGACACTGATGGTGAAGAAGGCGATCGTAATGTTTTACGGTATCCTTCTCCGAAGGGTTGCCACAGGGCGCTGAAGACCTTACGCGCCCGCCGAAATTTGAATTGCCTTCAAGGAAGTAGGCAGCCTAAGTTGTGTGTTACGTTTCTTTAGCCTTTCTCTTGGTGATGCTCAAGTTCTCTGAAAATCACGAGCTGCCTCCTGCTGATTGTCCCTGCCTATTTAGAGAAAAAAAAAAGAGAGTGGGGAATTTTCTCCAAAAAGTTTTTAAAAAGATTTCAGAAACAAGTGATTTGATATGTAAGAATTTGACAATTAGAAAAATAATCATTTATTTGGGACTCTTGACTCAGTTATGATCATTCTTAGCTGAATTTTATTACTTTTCTGAAGTTTCTTTGGGAAACATTACAAAGATATCAGAAAACTTTATGGAGTAATTCTGTTCTATAATGAAAAAAATATGTAACTCTAGTTGGCTACATATAGTATTTTATCTGGAAGCGTTTCCCTGTTTTGGTTCTGGGATAAAAAATTTCATTGTATAGTTTAGATACATATAGTTTTGATATATTTTGATATATATAGTTTTGTGGATTTTTCCTACTTGAAAGGGCATTATCTCATTTGCAATAATAAAAACAATCTACATTCTTCATATTAGGATGCAAAAAGAATTTAATTTCACGTGGGCCAGAGTCCATATAGAAAACCAGCAGAATTCTCTCCTTCCCTTCCTCTAATCGGGCCTATTAATATGTTACTTTGTCTGAGCTACACTTTCTGTACAGATGCTCATATTACTTTGAATGGAGCTGTATCTACCCTGAAGAATAATGAATTCTGTAAGCATAATTCAAGGGCTTTGTTTTGGAGGATGAGGCATTGAGTGTAAGGGGGTGGTGGTAAAGAGGGGATTTCAGATTAGAGTAGCAACCTGCTGAGGCAAATTGGAAAAAACTGTATCGTTCCTTGAGCCACATCACTTTAATGTATCTGCTTGAAAGTTGAAAAATATGTGCAGTAATAAACCCTAAGCCATAACTTTAACTGTGGGCAGAGTTACCCTGGAAGTTATTTTATACTGTGACAAAATTCCCATATTAGAGGAGATCAGGGATAGCAATCTTATTATTGAAAGGGGGGACCAAGGAACTTGTCTAGAAATATGTTTACATAGCAAGCACAGCTTTACCGGAGTTTATGTTTATTTGGTATGGTTTGGGGAATGGGATTAATGAAGATAAGTGGCATTAAATGACTCCCTCTTGGAAGCCGCTCCTTTGTGCTACCCCTGTTTAATGACCTTTACTAACCACTTTATAGTGGGTGATAAGGTGTGGAGTGCTGTGAATTTTCTCTTTTATTAAACATGAGAGTTGGACTTCCTACATTAAAACCTTAAAAACCTTGGATTCTTTAAAAGATGTTAAGTTTATGCTCATGGTACACAGCTGTAGCCGTTAGGATTTCAGTTGGCTGTATATAATAGAAAACTAACCGTAGTCAAATAAGAGTTGACTTTCTCAGTTAGAAGTCTGGAGGTGGTCCATCCAGGCTGGAGCAGCCGTTCCACAATGGTGTTCCACAATGCCCGGCTTCCTTCTATCTTTCTGCATCACTATTCTTCACATAAAGCATTCATCCTGGTGGTTATCTCATGGTCTTAAAATGATTGCTCTATCTCCAGCCCCATCTTCAGGTTCTAGGGAGAAAGGTGTAAAAGGAAGCTGAAAAGAGTGGTGCCTATGTCCTTAAAGCAGAGCTTTCCCAAATCCCTTAATTGACGTCTTGTTGGTCAAAGTACATCACCTTACCATGCCTACTTGCAGTAGAGCTCAAGGAAGCATATAATTCAGTTGGTCACATTGCCTCCCAAACAACATCTGAGTTCTGTTACTAAGAGCAGGGAATGAATATTGGGTAAGCAAGTAGCAACCAAAACATATAATAAGACCCCCATGATAACCCACAGTGAACTCTGTATTGACTCTGGTCCTTTGCCTAGCCCTCATTCTCAAACAGGAGTGGGCTGGAGATCTTATGTTTGGAGGGAGGATAAGTGGAAGATAGACTGAGGCCAGGAGGGGAAATGTCAGGGTACACCATCTCAGGAAGAGGCAGGTAAAACGTGGGGCTTTGAATCTTCAATATTCTCTCAGCTCAGCCTTCCCCATCAGGCTAACAAAAAAGGCATCAGCTAACTGGAGATTCCTGGAACTTCTGCTTCTGCCCAGAAACTCCTAGCGCTCAGAGGGACCTAGAATCATCCCCATGCATAGTTAAGCTGGAGCAGACAGCTACCGTCAGATGGAGCCAAACCACGGCTTGGACAGGACAGGATTTGGCCTGCACAGTTGGACCACAGCAGGCTTTCTGCATGTCATTAACCTTATGATGAGTTAACCCCACATTTAATGGCATTGAATTTTTTTGGGCCCTATTTGTGCTGTTATAAGAGATTGTGGGATTACTCTATTTGTTGAAATTAATTTCCCTTCAGAATTTTAAAGTTTCTTATTTTTACCTTTCAGTTTAAGAAACTATCTTGAACATTTTGACAAATATCTAAAACCAACACTTACATTTATATCTAGTCTGAAGCCTCAGCTTATATGTTGGTGTCATAGAGAGAGCTACCCTGACCAGTATATCAAAGTGGGTTAGCTCTACCTCACTATTATTCCCCGTCATAGTACCAATGGGTTTCTTCCAAAGTACTCTTTACAACTTGTAATTACATTTTTTGCGTGTGTCTGAGGAAGACTGGCCGAGAGCTAACATCTGTTACCAATCTTCCTCTTTTTGCTTGAGGAAGATTGTGGCTGAGCTACCATCTGTGCCATTCTTCCTCTATTTTATGTGAGATGCCTCCACAGCGTGGCTTGATGAGTGGTGCTAGGTCCATGCCCGGGATCTGACCCTGTGAACCCTGGGCCACCAAAGCAGAGCATGTGAACTTAACCACTATGCCACTGGGCCAGCCCTGTAATTACATTTCTGTTTACTACTTTGTTTGCCTCTTTCCCATTCTCCCACTAGATGTAGCCTTCATGAGGGCAGGAATCATATCTGTTTTTTTAAAACAGTACACTCAGGACCTAGCACAGTATTTGCCATAAAGTATTCAATCAGTAAATTCTGATGAGTAAGTGATCAAGAATAAACAGTGGTATGTTCATGTATATTGAAAAATCTTTCAAGCATTTTTACTTCCAAGCATATTCCATGTTTATGAAACACTTTAACTTAAGCATATTTTATTAAATAATATTTTCCTTTAAAAATAACTTCTTTCTGGTTATTTAGAGGTATACTTGTTGAAATTTGGAAAATACAGAAACGTATGAAAGTAAAATCAAAATCTTCTGTTATCCGATAACAAAGGAATATCATTTCCATTTTCCTAGTGACATATCTGCATCATATGGTTCCTCTAGTACATTAAAAGTGATTGGATTGGGCCCGGCCCCATGGCTGAGTGGTTAAGTTCGCACGCTCCACTTCGGTGGCCCAGGGTTTCACCAGTTCACATCCTGGGCGTGGACATGGCACCACTCATCAGGCCATGCTGAGGCAGCATCCCACATGCCACAACCAGAAGGACCCACAACTAGAATATACAACTATGTACTGGGGGGCTTTGGGGAGAAGAAGGAAAAAAAAAAGATTGGATAAAAGGAAATACATCCCATGTTCTTGGATAGGAAGATTTAATGTTGTTATAATGGCAGTATTTCTCCAAAGTGAACTATAGATTCAATGCAACCTTTCTCAGAATCCCAGCTGCCACTTTTTTGCAGAAATTGACAAACTGTCCTAAAATTCATGTGGAAATTCAAGGGACTCAGAATAGTCAAAACAATCTTGAAAAAGAAGAACAAAGTTGGAGGGTTCAGAGTTTCCAATTTCAAAACACCACAAAACAACGGTAATCAAGACAGTGTGGTACCGGCAAAAGATAGATGTGTAGGTCAATGAAATAGAACTGAGACCCCCAAACCCATGTGTATATGGTGAATTGGTTTTCAACAAGAGTGTCAAGAGAAGGGTGCCAAAATCAAGGGTGAAATGGGGAAAGAATAGACTTTTCAACAAACAGTGCTGGGACAACTGGATTGTCACATATAAAAGAACGAAGTTGGACACTTCCCTTACATACAAAATGTATATATTCTTTACATACAAAATGTATGTACTCCTCACATTCCTCATGTACAAAAATTAACTCAAAACAGATCAAGAAACTTAAACGTAAGAGCTAAAACTATTAAATTCTTAGAAGAAAACATTGGACAAAATCTTGTCACCTTGGATTTGGCAGTGGATTCTTATATATGACACCAAAACCCAGGCTACAAAAGAAAAAATAGATAATTTGGCTTCATCAAAATTTTTAAAACTTGTCCTTCAAAGGACACTACCAAAAAAGTGAAAGCTCAAAGAATGGGAGAAAATATTTGTGAATCATATATTTGATAAGGGATTTGTATCTAGATTGTATAAAGAACTCTCTATAATAAAAAGATAAATAACCCAATTAAAAAATGCACAAAGGATCTGAATAGACTTTTCTCCAAAGAAGATATACAAATGGCCAATAAACACATGAAAAGATACTCAACATCATTAGCCACTAGGAAAATGCAAATCAAAGCTACAATGAAACACCCGGTAGGGTGGCTATAATCAAAAAGTCATATAATAACAAGTGTTGGCAAAGATGTGGAGAAATCAGAACACTTATATACTACTGGTAGAAATGTGAAATGATATAGCCACTTTGGAAAATAGTCTTATACCCTTAAATGTAGAATTACTATATGATCCAGCAGTTCTACCCCTGGGTATTTATGCAAGAGAACTGAAAACGTATGTCCTCGCACAAACTTGTACGTGAATGTTCATAGCAGCATTATTCATAATAGTCAAAAGGTGTAAACAACCCAAATGTCTATCAACTGAAAAATGAATGAACAAGATGTGATACTTCTACCCAATGGAATATTATTCAGTATGAAGAGGAGTGAAGTACTGAAACATGCTACAACATGGGTGAACCTTAAAAGCATTATGGTAACTTAAGCCAGTCAAAAAGACTACGTATTATATGATTCCATTTATCTGAAATGTCCAGAATATATAAATTTATAGAGACAGAAAGTAGATTGGTGGTTACTTAGGCCTGAAGGTAATGGGAAGATTGAAGGATGATAGCTAAGAGTGCAGAATTTCTTTTTTAGATGATGAAAATCTTCTAAAGTTGATTGTAGCAATAGTTGCACAACTCTAGGAATATACTAAAAACCATTGGATTGTACATTTTACATGAGTTAATTTTATGGTATGTGGATTACATCTCAATACAATAAAGCTGTCACAAAAAAAAAGATTGGAAAATGTGATTTGTAATTATAATATTCCATTATTTTATTTATTTATTTAATTATTCTCCTATGTTGGACATTTAGTTTGTTTCCAGTTATTTGCTTTGGAATTTCATTGAATCTAAGATGCCATAGATTGGGACACACCAGTATTTTATGTACCAATCAAACTATGATAAAACACATCTTATTAATTAGATTTTTTATTTTATTCTTATTGAAAGGTCTCCCTTAAATTTCTTTAGTCATATATTTTTATTGTGTTTCACTATTGTGCATACATAAAGAAGGAAAACAGCTAATCAAATTCTTCAAAAAAATCCTAAAACTTCTTCACGTTTAAAGTCCAAGTCTTCTAAATCAGTTTTGATTCAGAGTATTGATGCTGTGTTTTACTACCCAGTATCAACCTCTGTGGCATCAAAATATCAGGGATGCAGCATTTCTTTAAAGGAGGCTCCACTGTTTTCTATAGGATTTTTTTCTGAGATGCTGACACCCTTTCTGCAAGTATTGATGTTGGTACTTCTGGTCTTACTGGAAGGTTCTCAGACCATAACCAGGACTTGTATTCTTAAGGAACCATGGAGAGTGGCAGTTATCTAGTCATGTTACCAGGAATAACAACCTGATTCATGCTGCACAAGCATTAGTAACTATGTCAGCATTAGGCCAATAGAATTGTAAGAAACATTCAGATTTCACAATGTTAAACTATGCACTTTAGAAGTTTTGAAATATATTTTATATAATGCTAGAATAAACACTTTCATAGTTCCATGTACTATGTTATTAAAGAGTGAGTCAAAACTAGAATTATTAGCAAAATTTGTGAACTAGAATTGCTTTGCAGACACTTTGTTTAGTCTTCTTTAAACAATAAAACAACAACAAAAGATTTTCAAGTTTTCTTAGTATTTAACTAAAGAACCACAGATCTACATGTTATATATACTCTACTTTTCTTCCCCTGGTCAGTGGTAGCAGAAATCTTGTTTGGGGAGGCTAGAGAGAGGAGCCACTTAAACAAAAGGTAAATGACCTCTAGATTCCTTATCTTATGGCCAAGTAGAGTCCTGTGACATAAGGGTTATTCTTAGAAAGATAACTCTGGAAAACAATTTTTAAAAGAGAGGCTTTGGTGAGATTCATAGAATAGCATAACCAAAGCCAGACTTCAAGGAAACTGAATAATACCAAAAACCTCAAAGTCGCAGTCAAACTATAATGTCACTTAAAAAAGTATAAACTGAATGTGAGTGAAGGAAAAAAAGAAAAATAAAAGAAAAACCATTAAAACTAATATGAAGGAGAGAATTTTGAATGGGGCAAATTTGGTACCCAGTCACCCAGAAGAGCTAACTCTGATATGTGGTATTTCCTGATTACTGTCATACAATACGATGAACTCATTTTAAGTGTATATTTCAGTGAGTTTTGATACATTTATATACCTGTAGAACCACTACCTCAATCAAGGTTGATTTTCATAACCCCAAAAAGTTTCCTGTGCCCTTCCTGATCAATCTCCACCCTGATCCTGGTCCCCTGCAATCACTGATCTGCTTTCTGTCGCTCTATGTTTTTTAATTTTTTTACTTTTTATTTTAATTTTTTATGAGGAAGATTGGCCCTGAGCTAAAATCTGTTGCCAATCTTCCTCTTTTTGCTTGAGGAAGATTGTCACTGGGCTAACATCTGTGCCAGTCTTCCCCTATTTTGTATGTGGGATGCCGCCACAGCGTATCTTGATGAGTGTAGGTCTGTGTTTAGGATGTGAACCAGCAAACCCCAGGTTGCCGAAGCAGAGCACACGAGGCTGGCTCCTCTGTCACTCTAGATTAGATTAGTCTTTTAGTATTTCATATAAATGCAGTCATACAGCATGTACTATTTTCTGTCTGGCTTGTTTAGAGCTTGGGAGATTCATGCATACCATTATGTATTCATTAGTTCCTTCTTTTTATTACTGACTAATGTTCCATTGTATGGATCTACCACAATTCGTTTAGGCATTCACTTGTTGGTGGACATTTGGGCTGTTTCTAGTTTGAGGCTATTACGAATAAAGGCACTATGAACATTCGTGTGAAGTGAAATTACGTTTTGAGAAACAGGATTCTGTATTTAAGATAAGATAGCCTTAACATTTATTGAGTGCTCACCAGGTATTTTATGTAACTTATTTAACGCTCATGGTAACCATGCAAGATAGATACTGTAGAAGCAAAGGAGAAAAAGTGGATAATCCTGGCAAAGCAATAGTGCAAGAGAAACCATAATGATAGGAAGGGCCCTCTGTGAGACTGGTAAGAGACTGCTCAGCCTGAGCGAGATGGCATCACATTATTGAATCATGAATCCTTCATATCTAAAGACCCTTAAGGATCATCTAGCCTCGAGCTTCCCGAACTTGAGTCATTTGTCTACCACATTTATGATCTTTCCATATCTCTGACCACAACTTCTCCGTTGAATATAAGACAGGTATGTGCAGAAACTGCATACTTGATTTGCACGTCTGAAGGTCTCTCAAACTTACCACATACACAACAAAATTCCTCCGTCCCCTCCCCAGCCCTTCCTGCCTCAGTTCTCCCCATTACAGTAAATTGCTACTCCTTGTTAGAGGCTCAAGTCAAAAAATAGTCATCCTGCATTCTTTTCTTTGTTAACAGTACATTCAATCCATCAGCAGATCCACCAATTCTGCCTTTAAAATATAGCTTGTATCTGACCGTTTCTCATCACCTTCCCTACTCAGGTCCAAACCATCATCCATCTCACACCAAGATTATTACAATAGGCTCTTGTTTCTGCCCTGGCCCCTCTACCCTCCACACATGCAGACTATGCATACAGCAACCAGGTGACCTATTAAAGAGTAAGTCAGATCATGTTATTGCTCTGCAACATAGTGGAAAGAGCACTGGATCTGAGTCAGGAAAGTTGGCTTCATTCTAGGCTCTGCCACTAGGTAACTGTATGACTTGGTACCAGTCCCTGCCTCTGTCTTAGTTTCCTTACCCATAAAGTGGGGTGATGAAATGCTCATCTATGCTTTCTCCTGCTTGGGGTTTGTTGGAATTCTTGTGTTTGTAGGAATTCTGGATTTTTCGCTTCTAGAAGTTCCATTTGAGTATATGGAATGGATTTAGAATCACTGTTTTAACTTCCTTGTCTGCTAATTCCTTCATCTCTGGGTCTGTTTCTATTGATGGATTTTTCTTCTGGTTATAGGACATATTTCTGCTTCTTTGCATGCCTGGTAATTTTTGATTGAATGCCAGACATTTTAACTTGTTGAGTGCTGGCTTTTGTTGTATTCCTTTACTTCGTTCTGGCATGCAGTTGAGTTTGGATCTTTTGGAAGCTTGCCTTTCAACTTGGTTAGGCAGGATCAGAGCTAATTTAGCCTCTGCAGATCTCTGGAGCTCTCTCTCTGAGGCATTCCCTCCTCTTCCCTCTGCACCACAAATTCTGTCCACCTTAGAGAACTTTGTTCTCCACCTCCTCAACTCAGTAAGACCACTGGGTGCTGTCTGGATTCCCCCTCCTATTCTGGAGCCTGTAAACTGCCTCCAGGCAGTAAGTTGATATAATTGTAGGCTCACCTTGCTAATTTACCTTTACTCAGGGATCATAGTCTTGTGCTATCCATTATATAATGTCTGGAAATCATTGTTTCATTAAATTTGTTTGGTTTTCTAGTTGTTTTAGGTAGGAGGGTAAATCCAGTTTCTCTGCTTCTATCTTGACCTGAAGTGGAGTCCTGACTTCTCTTTTTTCTGAGTGACCCAAAGTGGGCCTGCCTATTTAGAAACACTGTGTTTATTAAGTTTATGTATAAATAATTTTATGATAACATTTACAGGAACACCTCAACCAACTTACTGTTTTTAAACTACTACCTACAGTATAGGCCCACATAGCTTTTCTTTTAATAGCTAACATTATTTTTTATTTATTTATGTTTTTTTGAGGAAGATTAGCCCTGAGCTAACTACTGCCAGTCCTCCTCTTTTTGCTTGAGGAAGCCTGGCCCTGAGCTAACATCCATGCCCATCTTCTTCTGCTTTCTATGTGGGATGCCTACCACAGCATGGCATGTCAAGTGGTGCCATGTCTGCACCCGGGATGTGAACTGGTGAACCCTGGACCACCGAGAAGTGGAATGTGCAAACTGAACTGCTGCACCACCAGGCGGGCCCCAAATAGCTAACATTATTGAGTGTTTACTGTGTTTTAGGCTCTATGCTAAGCAAGTACTTTATATACATGACCTCAGTTAATACTCATCATAGCCCCTTTGAAAAAGGAATTATTATTACCTACAATGTAAAGGTGAGAAAAACAGGCTCAGAGATAGTTATTTGCTCAAGATTCCACAGTTAGTAAGACCTGAACTTCAACTCGTGTGTCTGGTTCTCAAATGAGGGTCATGACCACTATTCAATGCTGCTTTTCACATGCATTTCTTTAAATTATTTTTAAACAGGTTTATTGAGCTATAACTTACATACTACACAATTTTCCCATTTAAAGTGTACAATTTGATGTTTTTAGTATATTCACAGAATTGTGCAACCATCACCATAATCAATTTTAGAACATCTTTATCACCTCAGAAAGAAACCCTCTACCCTTTAGCAGTCATCCACATTTCCCTCAACCTCCCCAGCCTTAGGCAACTGTTAATCTACTTTCTATCTCCATAGATTTGCCTAGTGTGGACATTTCATATAAAGGAATCATGCCTTATGTGACCTTTTACTGTTTGTGTTTTGATGTCATATCCAAGAAGGCTTTGCTTAACCCAAGATCACAAAGATTTACTTTTACGTTTTCTTCTAAGAGTTTTATAGTCTTAGTTCTTATGTTTAGGTCTACGATCCATTTTTTTTTTAATTGCAGTAACGTTGGTTTATAACATTAGGTAAGTTTCAGGTTTACATCATTATATTTATATTCCTTTGTAGGTTATATCATGTTCACCACCCAAAGACTGATTGTAATCCATTACCACACACATGTGCCTAATCACCCCTTCCACCCTTCCACCTCCCCCTTCCCCTCTGGTAACCACTGATCCAATCTCTATCTTTATGTGATTGTTTGTTGTTGTTTTTATCTTCTACTTATTCGTGAGATGATGTGGTATTTGACTTTCTCTGTCTGATTTATTTCACTTAGTATGATACCCTCAGGGTCTATCAATGTTGTCACAAATGGCTAGATTTCATCATTTCTTATGGCTGAGTAACATTCCATTGTGTATATATACCACCTATGATCCGCTTGGAGTTAACTTTTGTGTATGTTGTGAAGAGATCCAAGTTCATTCTTTTGCATGTGAATATCCAGTTGTCCCAGCACCATTTGTTGAAAAGACTACTATTCTTTTCGCATTTTCTTGACACCCTTGTCAAAAATGAATTGACGATAAATGTAAGAGTTTATTTCTGGACTCTCCATTCTTTTCCCTTGATGTATATGCCTGTCCTTATACCAGTACCACACTGTTTGGTTACTGTTGCTTTGTTGTTTAAATTTTGAAATCGGGAAGTGTGAATCCTCCAACTTTGTTCTTTTTTTAAGATTGTTTGGCTATTCTTAGTCTCTTGAGTTCCAATGCAAATTTTAGGATAAGCTTCCCAATTTCTTCAAAACAGGCAGCTATGATTTTTGATAGGGATTGTGTTGAATCTATAGATCAATTTGTTCACATGCATTTTTAGTAGCTATATTTTTCAGGGTATTTTTGTTTTTGTCCTCCAGCCGCCATCTTTATTGTATAGTCTTTTTATTTTGAGTCAGCATATTAGTGAACGTCTGAAGTAATCATAGTATATGTTTATAGAAGCTTCATAGTTTACAGTCAGTTAGTCCATACATTATCTCATTTAATCCTTGCAACAGGAATTAATATCTCTATTTTGAGACAAAGAGCCAAGATAACATAGCCTCTTGGAAAAGAATGAACCTGTGGGCCTTACTTGAGGGCCTTTTCTACCATACGTGATGCGAAGCTAACACAGGAAAACCTATTTTCCCCTAAAGCCTTCAAATTCTTTACTGTTTAATTTACCCAAAGTCTATGGTAGAGATGAATTTTCATTTTATAACTGGCTTCTTAGCATCAGTGGGAATGGCATTTAAATTCTTGGTACAGAAGGTTAGGCATTTGCATTCTAAATGAATTTCCATGGGGGTCTCAGCTGGAGAGATTCTCTGTTGTTTGGTAAATTGAAAATCTCTTTAAGTGTTAGTCCCAGAGTAGAAACCATATGGAGAGAAAGGGCATTTCCTTAGAGAACAGTTAGTTGTCAGCTTCTCATTGTCATTTCAAAATGTCAGTTTAAATATGTAAATAAGTAATTACTAAATTCGCGTCATTGATTATTGATGACTCTAACTGATGGGAGAAAACAAAGTTTGGTAGGCAGAAGGACTCTCTGGACCTATTCATTTTTCAGACGTTTGGATCCCTAACTAAGCGAGAATGTAAATGACACATTTCTAAATTGACCAATAAGCATGAATGTGTCTGTCTGATGTGACAGTTTTTAGTTGAGTTTAAGTGTAGCCCTCAATTGAATATTTAATTGTGAACTGTTGCTTGGAAAATTCTAAGTAGATGAGCTTTTGTTTAATTTTTTAAGCATTCACGTCAACAGGGTAGAAGGTACTTGAAAACACATCCTAGACTTGATGTTGGTGTTAACTGGGCATCTATTCAACATTACAGCAAATGCCATTGGTTAAGACACCTGTTGTCTATTGTTTAAAATGTCAGCATGCACAAATTTGTGGTACAGATGAAGGGAGTAAGAACATTGATAGGGTGAAGGAGGACATTTTTGTAAAAATGTGGCTACATTTCTTTTAAATATCAGATTTTTTACTTATTTACAAAAATTCAGAACTACTTTCTCAGAAATAACAAGCTTAACACAATATTCTACATTAGAGGTTAATGGTTTTAGGTAAGAGTTTTTACTTTGACAATTTTATGTACTATAGAGTCTTAACCTGATTTCATTTCACAGTAAACAGGATGAAAATCACTGCAAGAATTTGTTGGAGAAGAATTTACTCTTCTGAAAATGTGTTGGCAGTTTTATATTTATTATAATCAAAGGGTGAAATCAGTGCTGCTCATCCCCCTCCCCCTTCACGGTCTCCCAAGTTCCTTTGTCTCTAACCAGAATTGTTGTCCTAATGTCTTAACCCGCACACTTGACCCCCCCCCCAAGGCCACTCTACGTGGACATAAAACTGAGCAGGCAGCTCTTCTAAAAATCCTTCAACAGTTGCCTGTTCCTTACAGATAGTTCAGACTCCTTTTAGGGCATTTAATTTAAGGCCCTTGCCCATCTGGCACAGTGACTATCCCCTCTCCAGCATTCGCTCTCACACTGCACCCTCCAGCATGCCTGGCTCTTCCAAACATCATGCTTTGCACAGCAGCTTCTTCTGTAAGTGCCCTTCTTTCCCCGTTGTCTGCGTGGTGTGCACTTTCTCATTTTTTCTAGACCCGGTTCTCATGCAGCTCTTTGTCAATGGAGACTTTCCTGGTGCCTTAGTACCTCACACACACTCCTAGGCCAGCACTGCTCACATTTGGTAGTCTCGCCGTTTCCATTTCCTTGCTCCCCACACTCAAGCCAGAGACTATCTTTTTCTTGCCTTTTATCTTTGTAACCTCAGTGCGCAACACGTAACAGAAACTTGCTAAATATCAATCAAACAAATAAAATTATTCATGTGTAATGGTAATTTCAAACACTTTAGGCTTTTTAGAAAAACATTTATCAAGTTATGACCAACTTAGAAGAAGCTGAGGAATTTATATTTGAAAATACATATTGTATGCATTTTACCTAATCTTAAATACCAGTGTGACCGGGATTCAGTGCTCCTGCTACTAACGAATCATATGACTTTAGGCAAGTCACACAATCCTCTCTAATCAGTTTCTTATTCTGTAAAATGGTTTTAACATCTTTTTCAGTACCGAAATACTTTGACTTTATGGACTCCAGGTACTAGCTTAGGGTTTTGGTGGTAGCATACCCTTATGGAAAAGCATGCTGTGTAAATTAGTCTCTTTTGGGCGACTGTTTGGTGTCTGTTTATAAACTAACTCTGATGAGTCAAAAGTATTGAACTGTTGGTTAGGTTTTGTGTCAGATTCTGAGTAAAGTATATGAGATTACGTGCATTTAAAAACTACTCAATTTTGCATTCTAGTTATCAAAAAGTTGATGGACAGTTGCCCACATAGTTATATTCTGACTCTTTCGGGGTATATAAAGGTTTAAAAAGAGAAGATTTTCAAATTAATATTTTATAGCCCACTTTGCTTAGGCTATTTCTCTGTAGTTATGGGGTATTCTCAGTAAACAAACATTTTAAACTAATAATAGAATAAAAGTAAGGGAATTTACCCAATCCTAACTTGTATTATCATACTTTCCATTTAACTTCTTTCACCTGCCAGATTATAAGCTTCATGAATGTAACAACCATGCCTTTGTATCTCTCACACCACCCAAAACCGTCCCTTGTACACAGATGCTAAATCACTGTTGAATGGATGAACTGATGCATTAATACTACCCTACGACAAAACTATGTTGCTGCTTCCACACTCACAAGATAGGATTTTGATTTTTCTCCTACCTAAAATAGAGAAAAACTCCTATGCCAATGTTAACCTATCTCTAAGTGTATGCTTACATGCTTCCAGAATACTATCTGTAAAATAACATGGAATGAGGAAATCGCAAAGAATATTGCCTTTTAATCCTCTAAGTTAGTTTGTTAAAGCCTTCTATTTTGCTGACATAAAATACAAGTTCCTTTAAAGGAATAATATGCTATTCATAGTACTTTGTTACTTTACAGATTTCCTCCTGAATCTTCAGTACTTCTAGCCTCTGATGACTGTCATACCAGTGTGAATTTAAGAATATCAATTTTTATTTTTAAACATTCTTTGAATGCCCACTGTATGCAAGAGGAATACAAAGATGGGTGTGTTCTGCCCTTCAGGTGTAATTTGGTCTTATGCAATAAGTACACACAAGACCAGAGACAAAGAAAGGTGCCAAGTGCTTAGAAAGGTTCAGGGAAAGAAGAAAAACAATCAAGTGGACTTTACTGGAGAACATTGTTCTAGTCAGCGGCCTAGAATAGCCACTTGGCTTCACCTCCCCTCCTAGATTGCATGCAGCCTCTTTCTTTACTTCAGCCAGGGTTGCTCTCGCACTGTTCTCTGCTGCCCTGCTCCCTCCCACAGACCAAGGAGCTGCGCAGCTCTGATGGCAGTGAGAGACGCCCTGCAGAGCCTCTGGCATCCTCGTGGGAGGAGTCAGGTGCACACCCGTGAGGTTTCCTGGAGGCCACACCCTGTGGGGCAACAACCTGTGAGAGATTGGAGACAGGAAGGAACCAGCTGATAAATTGCTCCTCCTTCCTTCCCTCTGAGAAACTATTCTGAACGCAGTAGTTTCCTATGGCCTCTCTAGAGACATTCTGTAAGACCAGATAACCAACTGTGTATGTTGCAAGGCCATGGCCAGCTTGTAACGTTACCCACCCCTTTGTGTTGGTTCTCCGCACTTTGTTTCCTCACTTAGCTTCCCCTCACTTTTGCTTCCCTGAGATTGCACCCCCAATAAAATTTAAGTACGTAGGCTTAAGATAGCACCCATTTAAACAGCTCACAAAAAGGAGATTGTTTAAATACATTGGGTTTCATAGGCTCTGAGCCTTATTGCAAAAAAATTCATTCAATAAAGTTAAATATAAAGAAAATGAGATCATTCTTAATCTCATCCACCCAGAGATAGTAATAGCAAACACACAGATACACACACAAATATGATGTAATGCACATTATTAGTTGCCAACAAACCATCTATTCTCATTTTTCTTCCCAACAGATCACTAACAAAAGTTCAGGCAGCCACTCCTCCTACAAGAAACCCATGTGTTGCAGGGTCCCACTTCCAAGTGTAAGGGTGGTTGATCTAAGGGTAATTCCATACTCTTAACAACAGTTGGGTTAAGAATGGGCTTATAATGTGACTTGGACTAATGAGTGCCTAGAAACAGTTTGCTAGAGACTTCTGGAGAAGTTTTCTACATTCTTCTGGTAGAATTTCTGGAAGTAACTCCTTCTCTCTTTCCCTCCCAAGTGGGATACGGACATGAAGAGGATGCATGTACCCTCAATTGCCAGTAGCAGCCATCTGTGGATACAAAGGGAAATGAATACTAGGATGAAGACCACACTTTGAAGGGCGAGAACAGCATGGAAAAAGCTAGAACGTTGATGATATTGATTGAACCACTGAAATCCACCCTGCCTCTAGACTTCCTCTTGTATAAGCCAATACATATCTTTATTATTTAAGACTGCTTGAGGGGCTGGCCCTGTGGTCAAGTGGTTAAGTTTGCATGCTCTGCTTCGGCGGTCCTGGGTTTTGCCGCTTTGGATCCTGGACGTAGACATGGCACCGCTCATCAAGCCATGCTGAGGCAGTGTCCCACATAGCACAACCAGGACCTATAACTAGAATATATAACTATGTACTGAGAGGCTTTAGGGAGAAGAAGGGGAAAAAAAAAAGATTGGCAACAGATGTTAGCTCAGGTGCCAATTGCAAAAAAAACAAAAGACTGCTTGAGTTAGGTCTTCTTTACTTTCACCCCAAAGCATCCTAGAACACTCATGTGTTTACACGTATGGGATGTTACTATGCATGCTGTTTTGTAATCTGCTTTTTTCACATATTATGTCGTATAAACTTAACATGTAAATATAGCTTTCATATCACCATTTTAAATTAAGTATTCTGTGGTGTGTATATAAAACTTGATATATTATCCTATTTATCTCTCTATAGAAATTTTATTTTACTTTCTGCCTTAGTTATTTGTTGCTTACTCCAAAACTCAGTGGCTTAAAACAACACATATTTATCATCTCATAGTTTCGTGGGTCTTGAGTCCAAGCACGGTTTAGCTGGGTCCTCTGGTTTAGGGACTCTCATGAGATTACAGTCAGGGTAACAGCTGGAGCCAGTCATCTCCAGATTTAACAGGGCAGGACCCATTTCCAGTCTCTCTTCATGGTTGTTGACAGGATTCAGTTCCTTGAGAGCTGTGGGACTGAAGGCCTCCGTTCCTTGCTCACTATTGACAGAGGCCGCCCTCAGTTCCTTACCAAGTGTTCCTCTTCACCAGAGCAAACATACAAGAAGCCAGAGAGAGAGTGCGCCAGCAAGACAGAAGTCACAGTCGTTTGTAATCTAATCTCAGAAGTGACATCCCATCACTTTTTCAGTATTCTCTTCTTTAGAAGCAGGTTGCTAGGTCCGGCTGACATTCAAGAGGAGGGAATTACACAGGATGTGACTACCAGGAGGCAGGGATCATTGGGAGCTACTTTAGGAGACTATCACACTTTGTTAGTTTTATAACCAATGCTCTGGTAAATATCTTATACATGCATCTTTGAAAACCCTTTCTGTTATGGGCTGAATTGTGTACCCCAAAATTCATATGTTGAAGTCCTAACCCCTAGTACCTCAGACTGTGACTGTATTTGGAGACAGGGCCTTTAAAGAGGTAATTAAGGTTAAAGGAGGCTTTTGGGGTGAGCCCTAATCCAGTATGACTGGTGTCCTTGTAAAAGGAGATTAGGACATAGACACACACAGAGGGAAGACCATGTGAAGACACAGGGAGAAGATGGCCATCCACAAGCCAAGGAGAGAGGCCGCAGAATGAAACCAACCCTGCTCACACCTTGATCTTGAACTTCTAGCCTCCACAATCGAGAGAAATAAATTTCCGTTGTTGAAGCCACCCAGTCTGTTGTACTTTGTTATGGCAGCCCTAGAAAACTAATAAACCCTTCTATTAATATCTGGGTTAATGTATTACTAATTGCCTTCCAGAATTTACTTTGCCACCAGCAGTCTATAAAAGTGCCCATTTCTGCAGCTAGGTTATACAACTATGTACCGGGGGGCTTTGGGGAGATAAAGCAGAGAAAAAAAAAAAAAGAAATGCCCATTTCCTCACGTATTCAATAACGTTAATTATTATTGCCTTTTTTAACCTTCATCAATCTGACATCTGAATAATGGTATTGCATTATTTAATTTTACAATTGTTTGAATCCTAGTGAGTTTGGACATCTTTTTCATTTATTTATTGACCACCTGTATTTCTAATTTGTGAATTTTCTCCATGCTCATTTTTTCTGTTAGGGAATTTGTGTTTTTCTTTTTGATTTGTAAGAAGTCTTTGTATCTTAGGGACATTAATATTTTATCAAGTTGCAAATATTTTCCCAAAATTTTTGCTTTCTTCTTAAATTTGTTACATCCTTTGCATAAGTTTGCTATAAAACGTAAGTTTTAAGTTTTGTTTTTTTTTAAAGATTGGCACCTGAGCTAAGAACTGTTGTCAATCTTTTCTTTTTTTTCTGCTTTTTCTTCCCAAATCCCCCCAGTACATAGTTGTATATTTTAGTTGTGAGTCCTTCTAGTTGTGACATGTGGGATGCGGCCTCAACATGGCCTAATGAGCAGTGCCAGGTCCGCGCCCAGGATCCGAACCCACGAAACCCTGGGCTGCCAAAGCAGAGCATGAAAACTTAATCACTCGGCCACAGGGCTGGCCCCAAGTTTTAAGTTTTTATGAAGTCAAATCTGTCACTGTCTTCTTTTGCTTTTGTGCATGTTAAGGCTCTGTCTATTGAGCTCAGTAGATAAATACTGAAATTATTTTCTTACAGCTATCTTGTGAGTTCATTTTGTAATTAAATATCTAATACCCCTGGAATTTATCTGTATGTGATTTACGTGATAGGAAACATCATTTTTTCCCTAAATGGTTAGTAAATTGCCCTAATCACATTTAATGAGTCCATCCTTTCCCTACTGATCTGAAAGTACACATTTTATTGTGTAATAACTTTAAAAATATCCATTTGCATCTGATTATGGATCCTACATTTTCTTTTATTGCTCTGTCTGTTCTTGTATTAATACTGTTGCTTTATCATATGGTTCAATGTTTCATATGGATTTCCTTCCCTCATTGTCTCTTCTTACCCAAAGGAAAAAAAAAAACAAAAAAACTCCATCTTGGCTATTTGCAGGCATTTTTTCCTCCGAAAAGAACTTTAGAATTTTAAAATTGAATTTTAAGTGGAATTTTGATACATTTCTAAATTAATTTAGAAAGAATAGATATCTCTGCAAGCCAGTTTTTCGTAAGATGGATTGTATGTCTCTACATTTACTCAAGTCTTTTTTTTGTCTCACAGTGATTTTCCTCATGTAGTCCATTTACACTATATTTTTTGTCTTGTTTTGTTTTTCTAGCCTTCCCTCCAAATTTTGTTATCATAAATAGAGCTTTTTTAAACCTATTTTTTTCCCTAGCTGATAATTGATGGTATATATTAAAGCTACTTCTTTTATTTGTTCAATTATTTTATTTATTCAGCACATTTATTGAGGGCTTACTATGTACTAGACACTCATAAGCACTGAGAATATAGCAGTGAGCAAAATAGACAAAATTCTCTACCCTCAAGAAACTTACATTCTTGGGGGGAGTGAGGTAAATAGTAAACACAAAAATAAAATCTGATTTGTTAAATGGTGAGAAACACCAAATAAAGCAGGGAAGGCAAGAGTGAGTGCAGGTGTGAGAAGTTAATCTGAATATTAAATAGGGTAGTTAGGGGAGGCCTCGCTGAGAAAATAATTTTTGAGCAAAGACCTGAAGAGTTAGGGGGCAGTCATTTATTTATGTGGAGGAATAAGTTTCCTGATTGAAGGAACAGCAAATGCAAAAGCCACGAGGCAGAAGCTGGTCATTCAAAGAACAAGGAGGTCAGTGTGGCTGGAGTAATAAGAAAGGGAAGAGTAGTGGAAGAGGAATTAAGGAAGGAGGCAGATTTTATGGCCCTGTAGGTTATTGTAAGGACTTCGGCTTTTATTCTGAGTGAGAGTTTTCTGTGTGATTCTGTCGGATTGCCTGTACTTAACGTTCTCTGTTTTCTTACTTCTCATAATCTCCTTTACCCACTCAATTCTGGCACCTGTCATTCTCATCAATCTATGCTATTACTGCATTGAAACATTGCTAAGGTCACTACTGACCTTCTTGTCAGTAAATAAAACAGGTGTTTTCAGTCCTTGACTTATAGTACCTCTCAGCAATCGATTGTGTTGACCATTACAGCCTCTCAAAGGACCCTCTTTTCCTGGCTCCCATGACCCACAGTCTTCTTGCTTTTCTCCCATCTCTCAGGCTCTTCCTTTTCTATCTCTTTTGCAGGCTGATCTCTTCTACCTACCTATTGAGTGTCAGAATTTCTCAAGGTATTAACTTTTGCCCATTTCTTTCTAGGCATTTATGTTTCATCTCTCATTTGTTTAACTTTTGCCCATTTCTTTCTAGGCATTTATGTTTCATCTCTCATTTGTTTAAGCTTCAGTTATCCGTATAGATGCCAATGATTCCCCTAATAAATGTCCAGCTCAGACTTCTCTTCTGAGCCTCAGACTTGCATAACCAATGAACTCAATTGCCTATGTATCATCTACCACCAGATATTTCTAAAACATCTTGAACTCCCCACGTCCAATATTGTATTCATGATCTCTCACCACAAAATCTAATCTTCCAGTCTTGCTATCTCACAGTGATTTTGACCACCGTACACCCACATACACAGGCCAGAAAGAATCTTGGCATCATCCTTGACACCCCCTTTTCCATCAACTCCCATACTCATTTCATCATCAAGTCCTATCATTTTATCTTCCAAATCTCAAATCTGTCCACTTCTTTCCATCTCCATTACTACCACCCTAATTCTCTCAGTTGGGGTACCGCAAATACTCCTAACTGACTTCTTGTGTCTCCTTTGGCTCTCCTTCAATCCAATTCTCCACACTGTAGCCAGAGAGATCTTTTCGAAGGGCCAATCTCTTCATGTTGCCCCTGCTTAAAAAACTTCAAAAGTTTTTAAAACTTTTTAAAATCCTTAACTTGGCCAACAAAGGCCTTGCGTGATTCCAGCTCCTCCTTCCTCTCCTGCCTCATCTGTTCTCTCTCCTTCCTGCTCTCTGTCCATTGACCACTCTAGGCTTTGAATTTCAGGTTCTCCAATGTGTTCTTCTTTCAGTTTCCATGCAACTGGATATATCCAGCTATTCTCAAACTTCTGAACTCAGCTCGAGGGTCAATTTTTCAGCCTTCCTTGACCTTCCCATCTTTTTTTCCTTCAGAACCTTTATTTCAGTTTGTAATGATGTGTTCATTTGTGGGAATTCTTGATTAACATCTTTCTGGCCCCCTCAACCATGAACTCCATGAGAACAGGGACTATGTCTGTTTTTGCTCACCATTGAATCCTCAGGCCTAGCACAGTAATCTGGCATGTTGCAGGTACTCAGTAAATATTTGTGGAAAGAATCAATGCAGTCCCTCTTGCTTCTTAGAATTAAACCAGGAAGTGGCCTTTTTGCATAATTGGCACACCAGTACATTTATTTTTATCTGAATAAGCAATTTATTTCCATGAACATAAAAAATACCCTTTTTGAGAAGTTTCAGTTTTTCTGGGGTTGCTAGAGAAGAAATTGCTGTTGGAGTTTTTCTCATTTTATCAAGATCTGATATAATTGCCCTCTGTCCTTTGTGCATGCCCCCTGGACCCAGGATTGAGTAAATGCACAGATTCTGAGCTGATAGCTATCCAACACCATTAATGACATTTCCAAATGTGTTAAAGGTGTTGTTTTGACTGGGGTGAAATCCGCTGTCTGGAGGCTTCAGGAAAGTATTGCAGCCTGAGGTGCTATTTCCCATGTTTCTGTTGAGCACTGCCCTGGGGACTGTGAAACAGGCAGCCAGGAAAATCCAAGTCTGTGCACAAATTTGAGATCAGAGCTGTGAGGTGTTTTCAAAGGAAGCAAGGCCCAGAAGTAGAAAGTGGGTGAATCGCTGGGCCAGCCGAAGTCACATCACCACATGGATAGTTCCAGAAGGCCAGAAGCCCAACTCTATGGGTGGTCTGCAACTAGTTTTAAAGTATTTTGACCTGACTTTAACAAGTCAAGCGAGAAAAGTACCAATTTTTAATTCTTATTTCCCTCAATTTCTAATGTGTTGTGTGGGCGGGCATTAACAGAGTACGGTTCTCATGCAGGTGGGTTAAACTTTTTTTACTTTACCATTCAGACTGACTTTCATATCTAAAAATATTTTTAAATGTATCACTAAAGTGTAATAGTTTTTGTTTATTTAGTTGTACACCCTCTATTTAGTAAGCTGTCATTCCAGCTTATCTTGGATGCCTTTTATCTGACGGAAAGAAGCTTTTCTTCTTGTAACCCTTCCTGAATTAACAGTCCTTTTGGAGCAGAGGATCTCTTTGGGCATTCTACTATAATCTGTAGCTTCCAGAATAGTGATGGTTTTAAACATCTGTGGGCATGTTTTTTCTGGTGCAAAGTGTCCGTTCTTTAATATCTATTCTAATTATTTGTTGTATGTCTCCAAGAGGCAGGCAGCATAGAGTTGTGATATAAAGAATGGATTCTGGAACTCTAATCCTGACTCTGTTACATACTAGCTGTGTGACCTTAGGCAAGTACTTAACACTTTCACACTTTGGTTTCCTCCTCTGTAAAATGGGTGTATAACAGTATCTATCTATTTGGTAAATAAATGAAAATGAAAAGCAATAGGATATACTGGAGTACATGAGGAAGCCGTTTGGTTTAAAACTAATATGGCCTGACCTTGTTTTCCTAAAAGGGCCTGATGTGGCCTGTTGAGCATGTGTTGGGCATCTGCTTTAAACGTTTACAATGTCCCAAAGCCAAGAAGGATGCCCTTAAAGATAAGGATGTAGTTTCCCCCCATATTGGCATTTCTTTAAGGATAAGCACCTCTTCATGAAAACTAAGGATTAATTACCAACCTGCTGTGCTTACTTTGTGACCACTCACCTCCTGTGCCAGCTAAGCATCTTGTGACTGTAGAAAAGAGATATTTCTGTCATATGTGATGTATGCTCTTTGTTCCAAGACAGTACGTAACCACTTTATACACCCCAACTCTTTGTTGCCCTTCCTTCCTTGGGGAAGGAAGGCCCTGGGCTATAGTCCTCAGACCTGGCTCATGATAAACTCACCCCAATTTTGATTTATAGATTGATTATGGATTATTTGTGTTGATATACTAAACTATTATAAATGGGGTTATTCTGAAGAGTAAATGAGTTACTATTTGAAAAATACGTTTTTAAGAGCGCTTGGCTAATTAGTAAATACTTAAGTAGAATAGGTGTGGTAAAGTTCCGTAAACCAGCATTTCTTATATTTCGGTATGCATAGAAGCATTTGCGGATATTGGTAAATTGCAGATTCTGACGCTGCAGTTCCGATGGGGGACCTGAGATTCTGCATTTCTAACAAGCTCGAGGTGTTGCAGATGCTATAGGTCCACGGACCACACTTTGAGTAGCAGCAGCCAAATAAAAGGCTGCAAGCTACATCTATCTCCAAAATTCTGCTCAGACGTGACAAGCTGCATTTATACGAAGCCAGGGCTTAAAAATGATCCTCTCTTTTGCAGCTCTGTGGGCACAGCACATACGGTGTACAGCATGGGGCTGTTAGGGGAGCGTCGAGCAATCTGCAGGCTCTCACAGTCCTCCCACAGCTTTCCATGGGGAGAAGCCATTACCCTTACTGCTGGAAGTTAGTTCTCTGACCAGCTGGGGGTGATCCACTGACACAGTGTGTGTGTTATGGGTTTTGGGGAAAGAGAAGGAAAAGAGGAGGGAATGTTGGTGGGAAAGTTCACAGGAAAAGAGAAATTACTTCAATATTAATTGAATAAAAGACCAAATGGTCACACTCAGAGAGTGCCTGTGCCTCTTCCATTGAAGGATCTGCACTGACAAGGTGCCTCAGAGGATGTGTCAAATGCCTCAGGCTTGACCCTCTTTCCTGCCTCCACAGACTGTCAGGACTTCCAGTGGAAAGCAGGTTCCCTTCATATGAGATATTCCCAAAACCCACCTGTGGCAAAATGAAAAGCTAGAAATAACTTCAGCTACAAACACTTCGGAGGTTGTTTGCTTTTCCCCTTTAACTATTTTTATTGTTTGGGTATAAACACTCTGTTTTCATGCAAGGAACTCTCTTAGGCAACCTACTTACTCTCTATTCCTTTCCTTTTTTCTCAGCTTTCCCTGAGTATCATGTGAATGGAGCAAAAGTTTACAACTCAGTTCCCTGCCCTAGGACGCATAGTTCTCCTTTCTATATCTGTACCCACAGAATACAACTAAGGTATATGTGTGCACGTGTGTGTACACGTGCTTGGGTGCATGCGTTTTCTGTAGTGATTCCTGGGGTTTTTTGGAATGGATGTCTGAGTCATCTAGTTTCATTTGAGGCATTTGTCTACCCTTTGACTTTCAAATCAGTGATCACATGGGGGTCGCCAAAGTGAACGGTTCAGTCGTAACACAGATTTCTGAGACAGCACACAATTACCGGCTATTTTTATTCCGATAAGTGCTTCAAATCAGGGTTGCTCCCCCTCGCCCACCAGTCAGAGAATGACGGGGGGTGTGAGGGTCACATAAGATTCTGTGAACACAGAATGCTGATTTTTTCAAAGGATTTGTTTTTCCAGAATATTCTTTCATATTCGTACACCCACACACACACACACACACACACACTCAGCCCTGGTCTTGGTTTGGACCTCTCAGCTTGCTGGAATCTTCCTGAGCAAGCTTTGTGGGAGAGGCTGGTGTCTGGTAACAGTAGGATGTTTGTTCTCAAAAGGAAGGTCTGTTAATCCATAACTCTCCCATAAAATCAGTTCCGCTTTGCTGAGGTAAAAACCCTTTCATCCTCTGAATCTTTGCTCTAGGTGATTTGAAGATCCCTTTGGTCAGTTCATGTGCTTGAGGCCCCTGAGAACGAGATCTTATTAAAGAAGTCAGGCCACTTTGGGTATTGTCTTTACCTGCCAATTACCACTCTGGACCCAGGTCAGGGTCTGGGTCACTCTTTCTGTGTAACCCCTCAGGCCTTCCTTTCTAATTCCGTCTAATTGGCCCGAAACCTCAGGTCAATGAATAGCCCACGTTATTGTTATGCTGGCCTACACAAGCAGCACACACCAGTCTGTTCTGGTCTCATACACCGTTATATTTTTACCCGTGGTGCCTTGTAAAGAGCCCTCATTCATTTATACCTCAAGTTGCATCATTTTTACATCTTGTAAGCGATATGACTATGTCACCTCCCCCCTTGATAGGTCCCTTGACATTATGAAAAGACTTAATTTCCCTTGGTGTGAGGCCTTGGGCCCCACCCAAGAAGCCACAGTCAAACATTAAAACCCCGCCTGTGTAACACAACCGTAAATAACAGCCTTAGCCAGACCTGGGGTGCTGTGCCCAGGGGTTAAGAGTGGGATTCATCTTTGTAAGTTGGGTAGCAGGTTAATTTTTAATTTATTATTCTAATTGTTATGCATTAATTTACATATATGAATCATATATTATTTTGTGTATATGAAATACTACATCTGTAACTTTATTGTAAGAGTAGAGCTCAGGAGTCAGGCATTGAATTCTAGTTTATTAGCTGTATGATTTGGGGCCAGTTATTTAACCTTTCTGTGCCCCTTTTCTTCATTTCTAAAATATATCAGGATAATTGTGCAGGTCCACACTCCTTTATTTGCATTTCTGAAATCCAAAAAGCTCTAAAACTGACACTTTGTTTTTGCAGTTTGTTGCTGCAAACTCAGTAGGAAGCAAAATTTGACCTGAACTGACCAGAGTCTTTTTATAGTCTTTATTTGTTCCATTTAGTGTGATTATTCATGTGTGTGGCTGATTATGTGTGATTATTGGAGATTATATGCATATGATTATCAATACTGCCCCAAATCCCTCTAAGGAGATTATATAGACTATTTAATACAACATATTGCCTTTATTTTATTTATTTGTTTATTTATTTTTATTGAGGTAACATTGGTTTATAACATTATACAAATTTCAGGTGTACATCATTACATTTCATTTTCTGTGTAGATTATATCATGTTCACCATCCAAAGACTAATTACCATACATCACCACACACATGTACCTATATCACCCCTTTCTCCCTTCCCCCTCCTCCCTTCCCTTCTGGTAACCACCAATCCAATCTCTGTCTCTATGTTTGTTTGTTGTTGTTGTTATCTTCTATTTATGACTGAGATCATACCGTATTTGACTTTCTCGCTCTAACTTATTTTGCTTAGCATAATGCCCTCAAGATCCATCCATATTGTTGCAAATGGCAAGATTTCATCTTTTTATGGTTAAGTAGTATTCCATTGTGTATATATACCACATCTGCTTTATCCATTTGTCTCTTAACGGGCACCAAGGTTGCTTCCAAGTCTTTGCTATTGTGAATAATACCGCAGTGAACATAGGGGTGCATGTATCTTTACGCATTTATGTTTTCATGTTCTTTGGATAAATAGCCAGCAGGGGATAGCTAGATCATATGGTAGTTCTATTCTTAATTTTTTGAGGAATCTCCATATTATTTTCCATAGTGGCTGCTCCAGTTTGCATTCCCACCAGCAGTATGCAAGACTTCCCTTTTCTCCACATCCTCCAACACTTGTTATTTCCTGTCTTGTTAATTATAGTCATTCTGATTGGCCTGAGGTGATATCTCATTGTAGTTTTGATTTGCATTTCCCTGATAATTAGTGATGTTGAACATCTTTTCATGTGCCTGTTGACCATCTGTATATCTTCTTTGGAGAAATGTCTGTTCAGATCCTCTGCCCATTTTTTAATTGGGTTGTTAGTTTTTTTGTTGTTGAGATATATGAGTTCTTTATATATTTTAGATATTAACCCCTTGTCGGATATTTGGTTTGCAAATATCTTCTCCCAATTGTTTGGTTGTCTTTCATTTTGTTGATGGTTTCTGCCTTTCTAAAATACAAAAATTTCTGAAATTCAAAGTGTAACGAACCCCAAGAAATTTGGAAGAGCACCTCCGGACTTGTACTTTCCACCTCAGAGGGCTGCTGTGAGGATTAAATGTGATAATCTACAGCAAGTGCCTATTGTATAAATTATGTTAGTTGTTACAGACTTCTGAAATATGACCTTATTCATTAAATAACATTTATTGAATTCCTACCATGTGCCAAGTGTGAGTGGAGGGTGGTGGTGGTGGGAAGGCAGGATAAAAGATGCCACCTCTGTCCTCAAGGAGACCTGGTCTAGTGAAGGACGGAAATGCAGGGTGAGGAAAGCTGGATGAGAGAGCAGGCGACCTTGCAGGCTTGGCTCATCAAGGAGAGACCTGCAACCTGATGGCATCAGCTAAGCCAAGTCATGGGCATGAAGAAGGGTTTTCCAAGTAGAGGATAAAGGATGCAAGAGAGTGGGGTTGCAGCGTTTTGGGGGACTACAAGAAGTCATGCAGGACTGGATCCATGGCTGAGCAGAAGGATGAGGCAGACAGGTGGGAAGGGAGTGCAACCTGAAATGCTGGTGTGTCTAGTGAAAGAGTTTGGATGTTACCCTGGAGGCCATGGACAGATAGTGAAGGATGAGTGTGACATCTCTGAATGTGTATCTGTGTACGTCCTCAAGATATAATTATTTATATGTCAGTTACTATTTGTTTAATATTATTCAGTGTATGACTCTATGTGTGCTTGCACATATTATTAACTCTCCCAGATTAATATTTTCTAGTATATTCTGTGTAACAGAATAGACAAAATATTTAAATAACTACCCAAACCTATAATATATGTTAATTGATTCCACCCACCATATAAGTTGATTCTTCAACTGATACATTTTATAGGTGATAGAATTCTTTAAATCTGTCTTTCTTGGGGCCAGCCCAATGGCGTAGGGGTTAAGTTTGCACATTCCACTTCAGCAGCCTGGGAGTCACAGGTTCAGATTCCAGGTGCGGACCTACACACTGCTTATCAAGCCATGCTGCAGAGACATCCCACATACCAAATAGAGGAAGATTGGCACAGATGTAGCTCAGTGACAGTGAGGAATCACTCCCCCCCAAAAAAATCTGTCCTACTTATACAGCAAATATTAAGTACTTCCAGTTAATGCTGATGATGTAGGAACATCTTATGAGTTTATATGCTCTTCTTGCAATTTTTGTTGATGATTCTCTCTTTGAAAGTAAGGTAACCTGGTTAAAATATTTTAAATTTTTAGCCCAATTAGTCTTACTTAGGGTATTATTATGAGTGATATTTAACTAGAAGAGTGACACTTTTTCAAGGAAACCACCCATCTGCCTCAGGCTCTAGATTCTGCTACAAAATTTACTGAAGTATATGAAAACAAAAACAAACAAAGCAATCCATTTTTAATAAGGAGGAATATGAATGATTTTTAGGGAGTTTTTAAAAAATTTTTCTTGTATATTTATTACTTTAATAATTTTTAAATTAGTCCCTGCACAGTCACCCCAGGGATTGTCTCTTCTGTGACTTTCTTCTTGTTATCCCATCCAGTTTAATTCTCCCAACACCAAAAACACCTGGAAGGCAGCTGTACAGTCCCTTATAAACTAGGCCTGCTTTCACAGAGGAGGGAAATACCTTTCATGATGGTTCAAAACAGAAAGGGAGTCATCATCCCTGCCCTTGGCTGAGCAAGGTGCAAGAGTCGCAGCCACTGCTGCATGGTGATTGCTGTTGAGGCACTAGTGATGACAGCTTAGACTGTGACACTCCATGGGGGCTCCAGTTACTTCAAGAGATTTGTGAAAATCTGAAAAAAAAAAGTATCAACTTTAATTTTTACTTGTTTAAAATAGCAGTTTTATAACATTTTTTAGTGGTGGGACTATGGGTATGTAAGCTGGGAACCCCAACAAATGGGTGTGTTAGGTAAGTTACACATTGGAGGAGTTTCACACAGAACTATCTCAGCTGTAACAAGGTATCTGTCTAAGGACAGAGTTTAATTGGATGACCACTAAATGCACCTTCAAGCTAGAAAATTCAGTGAGGCTGTGAGTCAGTTACGTAAACTACCTTCTTGCCAGGATGTCTGCTGCCAGGTGGCTATTTGCCATTAACATTTATCAGCAAGTTCCATTGTTCAGCCAATTTTTTGTCACCTCATACCTTGCTCTGAAAGTCCTTATTGAGAATATTAGCATAAGTCAAATCAAGAAACAACTATATACGGACCTAGGTTAATCTCTGCCTTCCAAATAAATGACACATAAAAGCAAAGTTGCAATGATGCCAGCATCACCTGAGAGCAAGTGGGGAATTACTTTCCTGCACCTGTATGTGTGTGTAATGAAACTGTAACCCTAGATTAGGACATTAAATTAGTGGAATAGTGGTATTCTCACTAATCTTTCTGAGTTCCAACTATGCCCCTCTTGGTGTAGTAGGTTGTCTGTAAATATGGTTGCTCACAATTCTTCTCATTCCTGTACGTGCATGTGGCTTCTCCATCAACAGATTGAATCTATTTCTCTTGAATTCCCCTTGAATCTGGTTGGCCGTGACTTGCTTTGACCAGTAGAATGCAGTGGAAGCGATGCTGTGTGACTTCCAGGCCTAGGCCTTAAGCAACCTGGTAGTTTCCATTTTTGCCCTCATGGAAATTCTGCCATGTAAAGACGTCTGGGCTATCCTACTAGAGAGACCATGAGAAGAGAGGTCTTGGAGGATGAGAGGTCATGTGGAGGAGACCCAAGGTGCCTGCCAATGGCCAACACCGACAGCCAAACATGAGAGTGAGGCCATCTTGATTGTTCTAACCCCAGCCAAGCTTCCTGTAGATACTGTGGAGCAGAAGAACTTCCCAACCAACCCACAGAATCATGAGTGATTATAAATTGATTTTTTTAAGCCACTAAACTTTGGGGTAGTTTGTTACAGAGCAGTAGATAACTGAAACTCTTGGTGTGTGGCTTGGGCAAATGATTTGGCTGTTCCAAGCCTCAGTGTTCTCAACCTGTAAAATGGGGATTATATAAATGATACCTGCCTCCCAGGTTTGTCGTGGTGAGCAGTAAGATAATATAAGTAAATGTTCTGGATAAACTGTAAATTGAATTTAAAATGCTAATCGTTGAATTGTTATTCTTTCTTCATCTCCTTTTGAAGAATCTCTTGTTTTTACCTTAGGGCCTTTTGTTATAGTACAGAGGAAAGGAAGACAGTTGTGGAGGGTATACGTGTAAAGAAATCCACCTCAGTCAGGGTATTTAAAACATTTTTCTTGGTGTTATTTTTTTTCTATAGTTAGCCCTTTTTCTTTTGACAGTTTGATATGCATATATTTATATATGTGTTTTTGTATTTGCAAATATAGAAACATTTTGATGTTTAGTTGAGAAAGTTTTCCTCAATTATTTCTTGCAGGTCATATAAATGAAAGGGTTTAGACATGTAGCACATTCTCTTTCCTGCTTTTAAGTATACAGCTGAAAAAGTATTACTTATGTATGGAGCTTTACATAAATATAAACATGTAGAATAGTGTTTGGAACATAGGTGCTTCATAAATGTTAGCAATTGTTCTTCTAATAAAGGCATAGCCCCTTTCTGTAATCTCTCTACCTCCCCCAACACTTCCTCCAAGCCCTCCACAGCAGATTTGGTTCATCTTAGGGGTCTGAAGAGAGGTGAAAGGGTACTGGAGTGAAGCATCTCATCTTGAGACTGACATTTTCTAGAGGGTGTATGTACATGTGTACAATGGAAGAAGGAGTTTAAGGGGAACATGTTTTAAAATGCTTATGAAAAGAAATTGAAAATCAGCTTTAGAGAGGGTAGTGGAAATTCTGCACTACCTTAACAGCATTTGTTAATGTAGCGTATGCTGTGAGCACATCTGTTAAATGGCTTCAGAAGCGTGCTGGGTCCCATAAGGATCATGATAAGCAAATGATCCCAGCCAAAACACTTTATCTCCTGGGGTTCACACACATTTGTGCTCATGATGCTGCCAGGTTTGGGGCACCATATCAGTCAAAGACAGTTATATTTGCCCAAAGAACTGTCTCAAGCTGCTGGGCCCCCAGCAGGGCCAGGCCCACAGCTACCCCACAGCAGCCGTGGAGTTCACCTTCACCTCCTCCCAGATACCTGTCAGCAGCCTGAGCTTCTCTGTGGCCTCACAGGTTCCTAGAGGCAGTTCTCTAGGCTTCAATTAATAAACAAATTCAAGGTGAGGCATTAATAACAAGGTAACATTGAATGTTATTTCTTCCCAACTCAGTATTTGGTTTTAACTGTGAACTTCTACAGTAACTCAAGGAAAGAGTCTATTGAAGGAATTTCATTCTTAGGGACTTGGGGGAGAGTGTATATAGGGAAGACACCCTTCCAATGTTCATAAAATCGTATCTTTAAAAAAGTCACTAAAGGGGCTGGCCCGGTGGCACAGCAGTTAAGTTCACACGTTCCACTTTGGTGGCCCAGGGTTCACCGGTTCGGATCCCAGGTGCTATGCACCACTTGTCAAGCCACGCTGTGGCAGGCATCCCACATATAAAATAGAGGAAGATGGGCATGGATGTTAGCTCAGGGCCAGTCTTCCTCAGCAAAAACAGGAGGATTGGTGGCAGATGTTAGCTCAGGGCTGATCTTCCTCAAAAAAAAAAAAAAAGGCACTAAAATATTAGCAGTGCATTCTTCCAATTGTACATAATGAGCATGTGTTCCTTTTATACAGGAAAAAGTAAACTTTTTCAAATAGAGAAAGTCATCCTCCAAAGGGTAGTGCAGCCATATATTCCACCTACATATGAGACTACCCACGCCTCCCCATCCAAACAAAGGTGTTCTTTTCTTTGTCCCAGGCAACACTATAAATAAAACAGTTTCTAATCTGGTAATACATTTAGTTTTAGAATCATCATTTATTTGTTGTGATTTGAAGATACTGCTAGAATCAGTTTAGACAAATGTGACCAAAGAGATAAGTTCATGCCTAGTTTTTGTCTTCCTCTATCTCCCAAACCCACGGATAGACAGTCCTGGGCCTTAGCAGCTGTAGCTCACGGGCATCTCACCTCAGGACCTACTCCATGATTGCTCTGAGTGTGAATACTGCTCTTTTGCTATTTTACTTTATCCTGCTCTGCTTCCCTCAGAAAAGAAAAAAAGAATCTTAAATAAGTGAACTCCCTATTTATCCCTTTGTCTTTAGATAAAACTCCACAGAAATCATCACAGGAAAGTGGGTGACTGGCCTCTGCTGAGCCATACCTAGGTGTCTTGCTGAAAGTACATACCTAGGGTACACTGTTGAAGGAAGGGAGGAAGGGAGGAGGGAAAGAAGGAAAGAAAGAAAGGCCCCTTTCTCAGTTCCCGATTACGGTGTTGAATCTCTGACATCACTACATTGGTCTCATTTTATTCTTGTTCTTTCTTCCTTGCCCCTACCATTTTTTCTGCTTTCTCATGTATACAGTAAGATCTTTATTCGAACATTCTTCAGGCTTGTCTTTTCCAGGTTAAGTAATTTGTTTCTTTTAGCTTTCCTCATAGGTCCTGTTCTCTAGCTTTTACAATTAGTTGTTTTTCTCTCACTTAAATCGCTGGTGCTGAGGAATATCAAATTGGCTTTCAGTAAGGATCTGCCCTGACCTGAGAGTAATTACACAACTGATTAGTTCGTGAGCCGTTTGTGCTATTTTGTTCCCAGTAACCAGGCAAACTGGCCCTCTGTAGGATTTTCTTGGTGACCATTAGAGATTGGGCCAGCACTGATGAGTGGTTGAACGTTAGTAGTAAACCAGAGCACCAGACAAACAGTGTTAACTTTTACCTCTTACATGCAATATATGTGACACAAAATGGATTAATTAAAAATTTAATCTATATTGCAAGGCTTCTTTGTTGGAGAGGAATAAATCGAATACAAGATTGCTAAGGTCAGAATTCAATGTTATGCCTTCAGTTGCTTTGGAGACTTCTTTAAAGATCATCCCGCCTTGTTTTCAGACACCTTCTCCTTCCCTGTTAGCACTGAAATCCAAGGACTTTACAGTACTGATTTTTTAAGGTGATAATTTTGTAATGCCATGAAAAAAATATTAAAGAAGAAATTCTCACTATGCAAAAACAGGGTACTTATTCCTACTATCCATATAAAGGCTAAATTTTTAAAAAGCTGGGATCTGTATGCATCACAGCCGAAGGCAGTGTCCCAAATCTGAAAATTAGAAGACATCAGGGGTCCTTGGACCTACAGCTGTCATTCTGTGTCAGTAGAGCCTGTCAGTTGGGGGAGGCATTTATTAAATCCCTTTCACTTGAGGACACTGCTGCCTTTCTTTGTCATTTATGCTGTATTCTTGTGTCTGGCTTTATTTAAGTTTAATGTTTAAACAAAATGTTTACCTGGAAAGATTTTTCTGATGTGAAGCCAGTTGTGTCTGGAACCATGATATTTTCACAAGTTGTGTACCCTTACCAGTCTCATAGCTCTTCCATACATGTTCTTCCTTCAGAGGTTGTGCACCAGAAAGGAGAAGGAAGGAGGGGCAAGACCGACTGACCCCACTAACAGTGCAGCACCCGCCCACTCCGGGGCCACTCCATCTCTCGAAAAAGGGCTCTAAACCTCAGCATAATTAAAACCTTTTGGAAGCTGAGAGTAGGCAAATGACAGAAACATCCTACCGTGAGATGTAATATGTGTTCCTCATTTTATTTACAGTGGTGATAAAATCCACGTTTCAGTTCTCTTGCTTTCAAGGTAGTTTTCATTTTCCTTCCTCCTCCTATTCCCTTTTTTCAGCCCCTTTCCATCTCTCCCCAAATAATTGCCAGATTCCAGCCCCATAGGACTCTCGAAGAAGGTCAGCTAAGCCGCAGCTATTTGCTGGCTCTCTTCCAGCGATTGCCCTGGAATGAGGCAGCTGGCCCTCTGTCTAAAATGCTCTCCCTCAGTGGGCCGCCCCATGGCAGTTCCAGACACCGCTGGACTTTTGGCATGAGCACAGAGGCCCCATGTGTTGAACAGTCTCTGAAGTAGCATCTCCCACTCGGAGAGAGGAGATCTGGAGAGAGAGAATGTGGGGAGGATGTGTTTATTTGAATTCTAGCCAATTTAATAGGATCTCAAGTTTTTAAAAAAGATATATCTTTTTAAAAAATCCTTGGGCAATGAGCCAACTATAAGAGAATGTCAAAATGTATTCATATTGAACATGTGGTCTTCCTCATCTGTCAGAGGAGGTGGTTAGACTAGATAGTTCTAAGACCTCTTCTGGCTGTAAATTCAGCTGTAGAAAAAAATCAAAGTGAGATCATAATGTACACAGATACCTGGAAACCCTCAGGGAGAGAGGTTTATTCAGAATTGAGGAAAGGAGGGGGAGGGGAAGACTGAATCAGTTACTACAAATTATGTTCCCAAGACTCCCCAGACCTGGTGCTTAGAACCCGATTTAGGACTCAGAAACAAAGAAGGCTGCCCCAGCCTTCCTGGAAATTGAGGATAGAAAGTGAGACCAAGGACCACACTCCAAAGTGGACAGACTTGAAGTGCCTGGGCTCTATATGACACACGATTTGTGATCATTCAGGGAGATTGAATGATTTAAGATTAAGAGATTGCATCATGTCACAGTTAAGCATACAGCTCTGCCCTTTACCAGCTCTGCCCTTGGATAAGCTATTTAAATGCTTTGAACCTCAGTTTCCTCATCTATAGCAGTACTTCCACCATAGGGTTATTGTGGGGATAAATGACATAAAATGGTATAAAGACCACTTATACATTATTATTGTTGTTATTCTTGCCATTGGGTCATTGGCCTATAAACTTATTAAAGGCCTCCAGTATAGAGAATTATAATACTAAATGAGCCATTAACCTAAAAGAGCTATAATAATTGGTGAGCAATAGAAGCCTTTCCATTAGCATAAATAAAAGAGCCAGGGATCAGTGGCAACACTAAGAAAAGAAGGAGATAGATGGCCTTTGAGTCCCAGCAATGAAACAAGGCATTAGTTTGAGGGCCAAACATCAACCTTTCCTTGATTCTCCTCAAGGTTGTATGGTCTAGATGTGGACTATACGATTGTTACCCAAATAAATCTGGTCTCCACATGATCCAGTCTTACTTCTGTCTTTCTTCCTTCAAGGAAACTCAATCCACTGGCTCTTGAAGGACATCAAAGGAGATCCAATTCATAACCTACACTATAGTCTTAATAATCCCAATGCCTTTATATCTTTCACCTTGTAGCTACCCAGTATCTCTCTTCTCATTCCTCACTTTCAACTCTCAAAAGGCCTTCAGGCTCTTTGTTCTTCTCCCCTCACCTTTCCACAGTTGGGCAAACTATGGCCTACCAGCCAAATTTGGCCCATAACTTATTTGTATAGTCCTCAAGCTAAGAATGTTTTTTATATTTTTAAAGAGAACAAAAAAATAAAAAACTGGTGATAGAGACCGTATGTGACCCTCAAAGCCTAAAATATTTATTACCTGGCTCTTTATAGAAAATGTTTCCCAGCACCTGTTCTATACCACTCTCTTTTGTCTACTACAAATAGAACTTGTTTTTTCTAATTCCGCATCTGTCTTTCTTGGTTATTCATCTGCCCTATTAACCTAATCTGCAAATACACAGCAGGGCTATGGGGTAGAGAACAGGAGAAGAAGCTGTGAACTCTTATGCCTTAATAGTTTTTGTCCCTGCCACACCATGATTCCTCCAGTAGTATGAAAAATCAGGTGGTATCTTTCATTATCAACCATAGTAATTCTGTCATTGTTAAACTTCTCCTAATATAATTCTCTCTTTCTTTCTTCTTCTCCTTTTCTCTTTCCTGTTCTTTCTTGCTCTTCTTCTTTCTTCATTTGCTGACGGATTTACTGAAAATGAGTTTCTTACCTGTTCCCTTTAAAGATTATCGGCCTCCCTCCCTCCCTTCTGTTTTCCTCTTTCTCTCCTTTCTTCTATTTCTTTCTTACTTTCTTGTTTCTTTCCTTTCTTTCTTTAAACAAATATCTGCTGAGGACCTACAAAGTATTATGCACTGAGAATCCAGGAAAAATAAGATGTGACATTTGTCATAGAAACAGTTATTTGGGGAGACAGATAAGTAAATGAACAACTTCACTGTAGAGTGTTTAGTGCCCATGATAAAATGAAATCGAGGTGTGGTGGCTCCCTGGGGATGGGATGAAGAGGAAAGTCAGGGAAGGCTGAAATGAAGACAGAGTCAGGCAGAAAAGAGAGGAGAAAGCATTCTAGGCAGGGTTAGAAACACATAAAAGGCTCCAAGATGAGAGACATGGAGAATATAGCTCAAGTATAATACTTGAGGGAATCAGAAGAGAATAGCAGGAACCACATGCCAAAGGGCCTGAGATTCCAAAGGAATGTTTACTTTTTCCTAAGGGCAGTGGGGATCTATTTAGGAATTTGAAGCAGAGAAATAAAATATCCAGATTTGTCTGTAATAATGAATACTGAGACTACATTGAGGAGAAATGCCAGACTGGAGATAGAGAGACCAGTCAGGGGCTGTCATAGCTACTGGGTGAGAAAAGATGAGGGTATGCATGAAGGCAGCATCAGCAACGATGGCCCAGATGTAACAAAATGACCATGAATAGTGATAACGGTTAATACCAGTTAAGCAGCTACTATGTGCTAACCTTTTGCTAAGTATGATCCTTCATTGGATATCCATCATTGGTTCCTTGCAACAGTCCTATGAGATGGATACTATTATTGTCACTGTTTTACAAATGTGAATACTGAGGCTCAAAGAGATTGAATCAGTTGGTTAACTGTGGCCCCAGCCTAGCATTTTGCTTCCTCATCTATCAGCAGTGGCATGGGTCTCCAGCAGAAAATTTGTGAGTGACCATTGGATTTTGCTTCTTAGTCCTGTCCTGTCCGTTGTAAGGTATCCCAAGGCATTGAGAGACCATCTGAGGGCAGCTGCCATGTTATATTCATCTCTATCTCCCCTGCAGCATTTTTCATATAATAAAAGTTTGTTCTGGGGCTGGCCCCGTGGCCGAGTGGTTAAGTTTGCACACTCCGCTGCAGGCAGCCCAGTGTTTCGTTGGTTCGAATCCTGGGCGCAGACATGGCACTGCTCGTAAAGCCATGCTGAGGCAGTCCCACATGCCACAACTGGAAGGACCCACAACAAAGAATATACAACTATGTACCAGGGAGCTTTGGGCAGAAAAAGGAAAAAAAAAAAAAAGTTTGTTCTTTCCTATATTCATTCATTTCTCTGGGTTTTATTCAGATGTTCTTTCCCTTTCCTATCTAACCTGCCTACATCTACCTGTATAACTCCTGCCCTTATTTCAAGGCCCCATATGTCTCGTCCCTTCCATGCAACCCTCTCTCTATTCCATGTTAGCCATTTTAAATGTACTCAGCGTGCCTTCACAATCAGGTCTAGGACCTGACTGAAACTTTACTCTGAGCCTGCTGTTCATCATGTGTCTCACCCCCCAACTCCCAAGCTTTGCCTGCCTAACTGATCAGTAACCTTTTTATGCCTTTTCTAAATTGAACCTTGGTTCCTACTTTTCCATCTGGTCCCTTGGGTTTTTCAACCTGATTTTAGTTCAGACCTTGGCCCTGCATGGTGAAATGTCTACCCAGAGTGATCCTTGGCCCATAGAGATTGTGTTCCTGGCATCCGTTCTTTGGTTTCAGGAACTGTGGTCTTAGAAGACTGCAATGGGTCACCTCCCAGCCAGGGGAACCTGGATGAGGATGCTCTCACACCTTCCTGGGCAACCCAGACCTCTGATTTTGCTCTTCTCTCCTATAGGAAATTTACCACAAAATCAGCACTTCTTCATCTACTTAAGTTTAATATTTTAATATTATAATGTAACATTCATATATATTCTAGTGATTTCCCCAACTAAATATAAAAAATTCTTGAAAGATGGGGCTGTATCATAATTTTTTAACTTCCCCGCAGTGCCTAAGAGTGTTGAGAAAAGTGTTCAATACATGCTTGAAACTTGTTTGTTTACAGGGTCTCTTCTAAAATGTTCTAAGGTAGATCTATATTATACTTAATGTCATTTTTTTTCATTTTTGATCATTTTCATTTTGTCATCATTTTTGATCACAACTTGGGCCCAATATAGCAGACTGGCTCTGCTTTAGACCATTATGACATAATGCAATCCAAGGATAATAAGAGGTAATATAATGGAAATTGCCACATTTAATCCTCTCAATAACTGTGTCAAGTTCATCCCCATTTCACAGATGATGTTCAGAGAAGAATGTAAGATACTTTCCATAAGTCACACTGCTAATAAGGGGCCACTGGAATTTAAAACTAGATTTATCTGCTCTATATCTGATGTTCTTAACCTACCTCAGCTCTTGTGCCTCATCCTATGGCAGATGGAGCCAGCGAGAACGCCTCTCTTCAGATGTAGAATCACAAAGTGTTAGATGTGAAAAGGAGCTTAAGAATGTCTAGTGAAAATGCTTTTCTTTTTTCTGCAAATAAGGAAACTAAGGGATGAGAGGCACAAGTCACTTGCTTAAGGTCACAAAATGAGCTGTCAGAACTCTAGGACCAGGAGTCAGGTCTCCTTTTATGCTTTCCACATAGGAAAACTATTTTCCTTCCCAGATCCTCAGAGTTCTGCCTGCCCTGTCGCTAGATTTTATAGACTGGTGATGCTAACAGCCTTGGCGTCTATTTTAGGACATCTTCTCAACCTATGGGATGGTTTCCAAAGAGAATCCCATGAGGCACTGAAGGAGCAGACATCCAGCTTGAAGCAGCAAAAGTTGGGGGGCTTCCTGCCCCTCATCCCCCCACCAAAATTCACAGAATATATTTATCCAGTCTTTCTATACCCAAGAGCAACCTAATCAATAATAAAATATCTTCAAGCTTTAGGCTAGCTCTACTACCTGGAAAGTAGATAAGGAACCCTTTGTAGGGAAAGCATCTGAAGAATCAAAGAAGGACGAAAAGGGAGGTAGGAGAGACTGGAGAGTTGATTTTAGAAGTATAGCTTGGGGAATTTTGAGCAAAACCAGATATCATCTGAGTGCTGTGCTATTTCCGCCTTATCTGCAGGTGTCTTGTATGTATATGTCTGTGTGTGAGCATGTGTATCATCTGTTGCCCAGATTTTTGTGAAATGCCAATATTCAATGACCCCGTCAATTTAAGATTTTTAGGTGTGATGTTCCTACATAACCCCCCAGGTAATTATTTGTCATTCTGAGTGAATACCTCATACCTCGCTGTCTTTATCCTTGAACTACACAGAGCACAAAAAGGATAAGGGAATAATAAAGGAAAATGGGTTTTTCCCTCTCCCCTTCTGCACCGCAGTCAGTTAATTCAGCCAGTGTTTATTCAGTGCGTGACTGTGTGTGCGGCTCTGTGCTGAGGGCAGCCAGGGGACACACAGATGAGAAAGCCCAGTTTTCAAGAAGCTGTCTTCCTTGACTCTCCCTTGTATTTGCCTCTGCTTGTCTTTCCCTATTTCCTCTGTAAGATAACAGCTTTGGGACCAAAATAAAATTATTTTAGCCGTTTTATTCCTAAGGGTAAACATAACACTGGATGTTTGTCATTGTAGACAGCAATAAAGATAAACTTTTAAAGAAGCCTTGAAAAATATTTTTAAAGCATTAAGCTGACAGAAATGCTAGAAATGTTTTACCCCATATGTGCTCCTTTCAATATTATCTTAGATTCTCAGGAGTAGCATAGAGACTGGAGAAGATGGGGGGAAAGACAAGAAGAAATAGAAGCTGACTTAACCTGAAGTTGATTCAATTTCGATTTTCTTATCTCATTACTCTCTCTCCTGTTCAAATTCCATATTGGCCATGTTTGAAAATGAGCACTTGGAAATTTTATCCCCACTTCTAACTCTTCTGTATTCTTGATCCTTCTTTCTCTTTGTTTGTTGATATTATACTTAATTACTCTCTATCACCCTCCCCAGAAGAAAACTTGACAGTTTAGGGAAAAGGTTTTATTTTTCTTTTCTAGTCATATACTTTTCATTTAAATGCTAATATCAAATTAATGGGCAAATTAACCCCCTAATACTGGAAGCAATAAAACATAATTGTTACGGGCATGAACGTTTGATTTCTTAGACTGGTTTTGACTCTGTTACTAGATGCGTGATCTTGGGCAAGATCATTGACCTGTATGAGTCTCAGTTTCTTCATCTATAAAATGAGAATAATAATAATAGAACCTTGTTAGGTATGTTATTTATTAATGTTTAGTTCTCATAACCCTATGGGATAGATCTTGTTATTCCCGTTTTATTGATGGGAAATTGAGGAAAAGTCAGTTTTAGTAACTTGCCTCCCTCTGGTCACATGATAAATAAGTGGCACAGTTGAGCTTAAAAGCCAGGTCCTCCGGCTCCAGAGCCCACATTCTTAACTACTAAACTGTTGCTTCAAGGTGTGCCCCTTTAAGGCCGCATCCTTATGGCTTGTTGCAGGTGGGGGTAGGAAGAATTCAGAGCCAGTTCCCAGGTGTCTTTGAACAGCACCTCTGCCTCCAGCTTCCTAGTGCCTCAGAAAGCCCTTCATCCATTGTTACGAGTTGAATTGCATCCTCCCCCCCACCAAGCTTATATGTTAAGTCCTAACTCCCAGTACCTCAGAACATGACCTTATCTGGAAATACGGTCATTGCAGATGTAATTATTTAAGATGAGATCATACTGGAGTCAGGTGAGCACCTAACCCAATAGGACTGGTGTCCTTATAAAAAGGGGAAATTTGGACACAGACACGCACACGGGAGACTGCCATGTGAAGGTAAGAGTTCTGCTGCCACAAGCCAAGTAACTCCTGGAAGCTCGGAGAGAGGCCTGGAACAAGTCTTTCCCTTGTGCCTTCAGAGAGAGCACGGTCCTAACAACACCTTGATCTCAGGCTTCCAGCCTCCCGTACTGTGACAATAAACTTCCATTGTTTAAGCCATTCAGTTTGTGGTGCTTCTTACAGCAGCCCTAGCAAACGCCCACCAACTGCAGCTAACCTGGGTCAGCCCTTACCACTGCTCAGTCTTCTCTTCACCTCTTCTCAGCTCTCTATCATAATCCCCTGGATTCCTTTCCCTAACCCTTTCAGGGCCTCAAACTCCTCCCCTTCCTTCCTCCCTCAGTAGATGATCTCACTTTCTACTCTTCTGAGGCCGTAGTAGCCACCTTGTATGAGACCTCTCACTTTCCCTTATCCTTCTCTGTTACCACTGGCTCCTTTCCTTCTCAGACTGTTGCTCTTCCTACCATGTACATTTTAGCTTTCCACAGGCCTGGTCCCTCTGCTTCTTTTCTCTCTCCACGTATTCCTCTCAGAGTTCATATTCATTTCCATAGTTTCAAGTATACCCTGCACCATTAACTCTGAAGCTTATTTCTGTAATCCAACTTCCCTCCAGAGCCCATGCCCTTCATTTACACTGCTTGATGATCAACTCCACCTGCTGTCTGTTCAATCCCAACCACCCTCTAAACTGAGCAAGTCATCTGACCTCGGTACCAGCTTCTTCTCTCTTCTCTTTTTTCCAAAGGCAGACCCCAAAACGTCCTTTCTTTTCCATGCCCTCCTGCAAACAAAGTCGCCACGATATGTTGATTCTTTCTTTGCACTGGCTCTCACATACGTACTTTCTGATTTCACTAGACCATTTCAGATCCTCATCCTGAACAACTGCAGTAGCTGGCTCACTCTCCTTCCTGTCTGCTCTCTCTGGCTTCCAGCCTGTTTTCCAGATGCTGCCAAGTCATCTTCTCAACATAGAGTTATGCTCACGTCTCTACCCTAGCAGGGCTGGACCCTGGTTGCATACAAAATAAAGGCCCATCTTAAATTTGACATTCAAGGCTCCTCTTTAATACAGCCCCAGCTCACCTCAATATTGTCCCCTAAAATAACTAAGGGGGACCAACTATCTACACAGGAAGAGCTTTACTCGATGCCATCCCTTAATGGAAACTTCTTGGTCTGAAACTAGATTTTATCATTCTGTCAGAGATGACCTGGCTCAGCTATGCTAATTCATGTTAACAAAATTCATGAGAGACACAGTGTCTGTTATGGTTGCTTTTCATATCTGAGTATACAGAGATGTGGCCTTGATTGGGGTTTAGCGTTTCCCTCACCACAGGATGTATCACTTCTATGGGTCACTAACCTCATTCACAGTGTTGGTTTCTTTGTTCATTCCTTTGTTTATATGTTTGCTAACTTAGCTCTCAGTTGCCTTATCTCCAAATTCTAAGAGTTCCTTACTTTATAGAGCTCCCTCAGAATTTCTCTGAATAGGTTTTAGGCCACCACTCAGCAGCCTTTGAAATCAAGAACAGAACAACAACTGCTGGTTCAGCCAGGGTCAGAAAATAAAAACACACCTTCTTGAGTTAAGGGCACGGACACTGAATGAAAAGAAAAAAAGGAGCTGAAAAAAGAAGTTGAGAAAAAGGAGAGAAGCAGAGCTAAAAAGGAAAACAAGGGATGCATTTGTGAGGAATAGTACAGTGCTATAGTTTACGTACATTATGTATCGCCTCACCCCCTATATTAGTCAGCTGGGGCTGACTGATAATGATCTTCACCATAACAAAATGCCATAGACTGAGTAGTTTAAACAACAGAAATTTACTTTCTCGCAATTCTGGAGGCTAGGAAGTCCAAGATCAAGATGCTGGCTGATTTGGTTTCTGGTGAGGGCTCTCTTTCTGGCTTGCTGACAGCCACCTTCTTGCTGCGCCCCCACGTGGCAGGGAAAAAAATGTCTGTCTCTTCCTCTTCTTAGAAGGCCACAGTCCTATCGGATTAGGGCCCCACACTTACGACCTCATTTAACCTTAATTACCTCCTAAAGACCGTATTTCCAGATGCAGTAACATTGAGGCTTAGGGTTTCAACATATGAATTTTGGGGGGGACACAATTCAGTCCATACCATCCCCCTCACAAAAAATATACATAAATTTTTTTTCCCATTGCTTTAGTGAAGGAGAGCTGATGGATAGTTAGATGTACTGTGATTAGAGATATAATAACTTCTGACTCTACATAACTACCTAATATGTCTAGGTTATTAGCTAGATTGGGAAGCAATTCAGCTTGATACCATCTTGTTATTTTAAGATAAGTGAATTTAGGGACTTCAAAGACAGTTCAGTTGGGAGGTCTAAACTTTATTTAATAACTTTTTAATAACCCTTAATCTAGAAAGTTCAACTGTGTTTGGTTGGAATTCATTTACTTCTTTACAGAAAGCTAAACTATGTAGATGGGATTCCCCTTAAATCCTTTCTTGAGTTTGGGTTCTTCAGATGGGAATGTCTTAGGTCAAGTTCCCCAGGAAACAGATTCAGATGGAGATTTGGGTGCTGAAGGTTTTCTGGGGACTAGTCTTGGGATCAACATGTGTAAAGGAGTTGAAAGAAGCAGGATTAGGCAGACGGACAAGTTGATCTGTGATGTATCTACAAAAGGGACTCAGTCATGAGCCTTCTGCAGGCAACACTCCTCACAGCTTCAGCCATAAGCAGGGGCGTCTGCTGCGCGTCACTGCATCTCCCATATGGGAAAGGGCTAGGGCCAAGGAGCCATTAGTTATACATTAAAATCTGTTGACATTCCTCTACATGGGATTCATTTTTTTCTTGTGGTTAAAAGATCATTCTTGTGCTAGAGGCTAAAGATTTTGTATGTAGGAACCCTCTGAAAATACTGGGTTGTGGCCAGCTAAGACTAGTAATTAATTGTAAAACTAAAACGCTCAATATTTCCAGTCATGTCATTACAAGCATAAGGGAGGGAGGAGCTAGAATCAGTTGTACACTTAATTGAAAATTAGTGATAGATGATGTGATGAGGAGCAAGTTTCAGACAAGCCTGGACATTTATTTCAGAGGAGCTGATTTCCACAGAGGTACATGTGGTTTCTGGAACCTTCCTAGACATTTTTTTCCTGAGAATGTTTATGTCCATTTGCTAGAATTAGCAGAGGAGTTATGAATATGGAATCTGGTCCACTGCTGTATAAGTGTTCCTCAACACTTCATTGTTAATTAGTGTGGTTAGGTTTAATGAACTCATTTAATAACAATATTCCTGCTGAGAATTTTATTGGGTACTAAATTCTTAAATTTAATAATGCAAAACATATTTGTAGAGTGTTATAATGGTTGCAGGACTTTCAGAGAATAAAATATTGGAAAGTTAGGTGTAATGGATTAATTAAATAAGAAAGCCCAAACTGCCTTTCAAAGTGACTCCATAATGATCTTCACTTTGTTTTAATGAATAAAGCAGACCATATCAAATGCCATTTGTGTGTGTTAGTTTATAAGCAGCATTCAAAGCTAGCAAATTTAGATCAGAGGAAACACAAACACTGCGAAATATTCTGCTTGGCAAACAGAGTTTTGTTTTCTGTACTGATCCATTAAATTGAATAACTTGATTTTCTTACAAGATGTCATCAATATGTTTCTTTCATGTAGAGAAATCAGTGGGAATTCTCCAATCAACTCCTGAATAGCAGCAGCTTGTATCAGCAGTAGTCCACATAGGCATTTGTGAAATGTTTTTAATTGCCTTAATTGCATTTTAGTGAAATGACACAAACTTCTTATTATAGCTTTTTCAAAGTAAGCAATTCATTTAAATTGGCTAAGAATTTTTAAACTGGCTATAAATGTCCTTTATGTTATCCGTTTGAAATTATTTTAAGTTAACTTTTCAGGGATGATAAATGTGTTTTGTAACTCATTATCCTCATGAATTGTTTGGACCTGGGCAAGGTGTGTCCCTCAGTTTTCTCATCTGCACAATAGGGATAGAAAAAAAAAATCCAATTAGGACGTGATAAGGCAATGTATGATTAAGCATGCACACTTTGAGTTCTCCCAAGTCCTTGAAGGCAGTTTTATTTGAGGATGAGTTTTGTGGGTTTTGTTTGTGGAGAGGTAATTACTCCAAACAGAAGTCCTGGGGGAGAATATTGAACTCATTTTTCACTCCCTGTGGATTACACAGGAGTGAATTTTGAATTTCTGAAATACTAAAACAGCGTAGAAGTTATGGTTTCCAGTTAAATCCATTCCTATCACATTGGGAAGATACATCAGTTAGGAATGTGTTTAGTTACTTTGTTTCAGGTAGCAAGAATTCTGGGGTATGGGGCTCAAGGATCCTTTGGTAAACCTTTCTTTTTTCTTTTTTTTCATCTTACTGCTTTGCCATCCTTAGAATGCATGTTGCCAGAGGATTGCAAGGTTCTCTGCCCATGTATGTGTTGCTGCATTACCAGGTACTATGTTGCGGGCAGGAAGAAGATGGAAAGAGGAAGTAGAAAATAGTGACACCTATGTCAATAAAGAAAAGCTTTCCCAGGAACCTTCAATGTCTGTTCCATTGGCTACATATTATTTCATTGTATGGATGTAGCACAATTTAACTAGTCCTGGGGGTAGACTTCCTGGGCCTGTGTATGATACCCAGCTGGAGACTAACAGACATTTTAAAGGAAGAGAATGACCTGCAGATCTAGTAGCTGGTATTAATTTAGTGTTTGTCAGGCCTCCCAGGTTTCTAGTTTTGTTTCCCTTGGTGTCTTCATCTTCCAGTCTCAGCCTGATCTTGGTGCTTAACTCAGGCAAGACGGAGGTAAAGAGCAAGCCCCAAGCCCTCTGGGCCTCACATCTGCTCATGTTGGCTGCCAGTCTCCAATCTGGTGTCCCAGTTCTGATACCCAAGTCCCCACATTACGCTGTTTCCTGGGCCTGACTCCCTGCCTTGGAAACCTACCAGCCCTCAGTCCCTAGAGGACCTGGCCTGCCTAGTTCTTATTTGCTCCTCTCTAGGGAGGGAAATTCTATCTTTGAACTTCTATCTGAAGGCTGGGGTTCTGCGCTCTGCTGTCAGACGCACTTAATGATACCTCAGGCTTCCGAGCACTGTCAGTTCCCATGATACCACATCCCTGGCCTGGCTTCTACCTACCATCCTCCACCACCACCGCCACCACATACGTGCACGCGCACATACACGTTTGATCAAAGTTACACATGGTTTGAGAAATCAGATGGATATTTAAGATTCATAATGGAAAATAGCACTGTTCTGTCACCCATCCCTACTTCTAATTCTTTTCTATATAACACTTAGAACAGTTTTAGCTGTTTCTTCTCATTTGCCTCAATAATTTATAATTCACTTATATTGCTCTTTCTTCCATTTTACTTCAATTATAAATATTATGTATTGATTTTCTACAAAAGAATATGTGGATTTAGTGCCCCTCCCCAAGTACACACCCACTTGTCCTTTATCCATTCTCCTAAATCTCCTAGTTTTGAGTTAGATCAATATTCACATTTCTTATTTCATAAGAGAAAAATCAACTTTCTTGCTTATGCCACTTTTACTTAGTTGTATGCAGCCAAACCTGATATACTATGTTTCTATCTTTCTTATGAACACTCTCTTTTTGGTGGTTCTCTCCTCTACTAGATTCCCGAGAGAGCATCCATGAGAGCTAAATGTTTTGAGAAATGTCTTTCCTGCCCTTTCATTTGATTGATAGTTTCAGCATAGAATTTGAAGTTATTTTCTCTAGGAATTTTGAAATGATTGTTCTAGTGTCTTCCAGAACCCAGAATTGCTGTAGAAAAGGTAGATGCCATTGTGATTTCCAATCCTTTGTCTGAGACCTGTTGTTGTTTCCCTTTTCATCTTCTGGAAGCTTTTAGAATCCTTTTTGCCTAGTGTTCCAAAATTTCATGTTGACAAGTCTTAGTATGGTTGTAGGCCTTTTCTTTTTAACCCATTATGCTGGTCCCATGAAGGACCCTCTCTTATGGCAACAAATACCCTTCAGTTCTAGGAAATTTTTAAAATTATATCTGTGATAATTTCTTTCCCTCTATCTTCTCTGTCATTCTTTCTGGAACTCCTGTAATTTAGATATTAAATATTCTAAAATGATTTTTTAATAATTTCACTTTCTCATATTTTCCACGTCTTTGGTTTTTATTCTTGGTGTTGCTGTTCTCTTTTCTGGGAGATTTTCTCAACTTTACTTTTCAATTCTTTTATTAAAACTTTAGTTTCTGCTTTTAATTTCCTAGAGTTTTTTATGTTGTTTTTCTGTGACTATTCTTTTTTAAAGCTTCCTTTTCTTGTTCCATGAGTATTAAATCATCATTTAACTCTATATAGATCCCCATAATAGTTTTTTGGAAGTTTTTTTATGTTCCAGCATTATTTCTCCATTTCCTCTGAGTTGTTTTTTCGTTGGTTTCTTTTTGTCTCTCTCATGTTAGATGCTCTCTTTGAATATCTAGTTGTTGACTGCCTCCTCATATTTAAGAGTAAAGCAAACAAAGCTGATTAGAGGGGTTATGTGTGTATGTGTGTGTGTGTTTGTATTTAGGAAAGGAGGGCTTTTCGGTCAGTGGGCTTCATCTGAGAGGGCTGTTTCATTGAGTGATTCCTCCCTCCACTGCCCAGTATATACAGATATTTTCAGTATCCCAAGAGGGACAACTTTCAGTTTCCTGCCTGGATGGTATAAAGCTGGTAGGAAGGATTCTGAGAGCTGAGTGAGGGAAAAGGAGCCAGTGGTCTTATCGTTCAACATGTGGACTTTCCTTAACTCGCCAATTTCAGGATGGACCCTTATCCTCTGAGTGGTGGCCTTGAGTCCAGAATTAATTTGGGATCAATACTGTAGAGAATAAACCTTTCGTTTTCTGCCTGGGTTGGGAAGACTTGACTATGCTCGGTTGGGATAGGACACAAGGGATCTAACGGCTTCTTACACACACCTTCAACTAATCCACCTGTTCTGAGGATTATCTGCACTCTCTGGCTCTCCTGCTTCTGAGCCTGTCCAAGGTGTGGCTTGACTCTGGCTTTCTCTGGTGAGCTAAATCCACTCATCCATCTGTCTTGCTGCTTCTGAAATTTGTTCTAATTTTCTCTTCTGTTCTCGTCATTATACAATCACTTCTCATTATTTGCAATAATTATGTCCTATAAAGTTGCTGCAAACACTGAATTAGTAAATACTGAACCATTGCTCCAAGGGGAAATAAGGGTTAGGTACCTCTGAGCCTTATCAACTAATCAGTACCTAACCTTACGTTATGTGTGTTTCTGTTTAAAGGCACCTTATTTAATATATACTCTTGATTCCTTAACATTGAACTCATGGCCAACAGCACAATAACTCATGCCTGAACAAATCTTATCCAACACATGTGTTTTCTCCATAAGGTGCATCACAGCTTTCTTGTGCTTAGGAACACTAGACAGCACTTCAGCACTATGCTTGCAGGCCATTGTGAACAGCAAAACCACCAACAAAAAGCATAAAAATATGCCACTAAATAGGCTATGAAAAGGACACTTGTTTATGGTGTGAGAGCTGAAACAAAAGGGCAGAGTGTTACCTTGCTCGGCCTCAGTTAGGAACATGAGAATCAGAAGACAGATTTTTCACCACGTTGAGCATGTCCATAACTGACTGTGAAAGCACCATGAGGATTGACTTTGGGGTTAGAAATAAGTATTAGAGAGTAGGCAAGTTCACAAATATAGAATCTGTGAATAATAAGGATCTACTGTAGTTTTATGCTTTTTTTTTATTCCTTTATCTTTTTAGGATGGTTTCAGGAGGGATTGAAGGGAAATAAGTAAGATAAATAAGCGTATTAAATCCACCACATCTAACTAGAAGTCTCTGTCATCCTAGTTATTTTATATAGGACCCACTGATCCCACCTGTCTACAATGACATATCAGATTTCCTCTAGCTCAGTCTGCCACTTTCATCTTTATGCATCCCCATTGGGCTTATCCAGGTCCAGATCCCAGCACCCCTTAAGTGGCCCAGGTCCTCTGCAGCAAGCTGGGCCGTGCCTGAACATGCCACAATATACCAATGGTAATGGATAGGTTTTTCATATATCCTATAATCAGTGGTATGCTGGAGCTGGCTCATACTGGCTAACAAAAGCCAACTGCTAAATATTCAGGAATTTTGTGAGGCTGTTTTTAAACATCAGCATTGTTAAAAATTAAATCATATAAGCTTACAATTAAATACGTTATATTAACAGAGGTAATAAATACTCAAAACTCATTGCTTCCTAATTATTTACTATTATCTATGTTCTTGAGGTTATTTATGTGTCTGGTATCTCTGTGGTGCAAAGACTCTATCATGGTGTGCTTCCAAATTCACATTCAGTGACATGATAGTGATAGTTTAAAATCAGCAGTGGCAGGAGTGTTTATACTATGGAAATCAGCAAATGCTCTAAATCTGAGCTTTTTCTCCCCAGAGAGCCCATTGTAAAACATTCACCAGCACACCCCTGGAGCCTGAAAAATTGTGTGGATTTGAGTAAAAAAAGAAATTAACTGACAAAGTCAATGGGGAAGGAGTCAGTAGCTAGATCCAAAGATATGCATTAGCTCCTTGGATGTTTATTAGGCAGAAGTAAAGAAAAAAGTGAAATAAATACTGACTAAGAACAGAGTCACAGAAAACGAGTCTGGGCCCTCTTTGAAATCTATTACAAAGGGTCTGATCCAGCAGAGCTAAAGGATCTTGTACATGTGAGCGTGGAAAAGCTAAAGCTTCTATAATTAACAGATGGAGATTAAAAATTATTGAGACCTAGTTAGAATCATCCTGCCTAAGAAACTCAGTGTGTGTGAATAAGAGATGATTGACCCATATAATACATCGTTTCTCTGAGCAGTTTATACTGTTGTGGAATTAGGGTAAAGAGCTGTGTTTTCCCTGAGCAAAGCTCTAGGGCAGTTTGTTGAAATAATTATTCCAGGAAAATCCAGGAGGATAAAAATCATATTTAAAATTCTTTTGCAAAACTTCTACTATTTGAAGATCTTTGTGCAGTTCAAGTTACTGGCTTATAATGTAAAGTCAGTAAGTATTTTGAGGAGATTTAAATGTGTTAGATTTAACTTTAGTGCTTAGAATCAGTTGATTCCAAAAAGCAAAAAGAGCTAATTGACTGATCTATCCCTGGAAAGGCAGTTAAGGGGGAAAAAAATGTAGAACGTAACAATAAAAAATAGCATGCTGCTGTTCTTGGGGCCGGCCTGGTGGTGCAGCGGTTGGGTTTGTGCACTCCACTTTGGCAGCCTGGAGTTCGCCAGTTCAGGTCCCAGGTGCAGACCTACCCATTGCTTATCAAGCCATGCTGTGGCAGGCATCCCATACATAAAGTAGAGGAAGATGGGCACTGATGTTAGCTCAGGGCCAGTCTTCCTCAGCAAAAAGAGGAGGATTGGCGGCGGATGTTAGCTCAGGTCTAATCTTCCTCAAAAAGAAAAAAAGAAAAGAGAAAAACTAGTATGCTGCTGTCCTGCATGGCTATCATTGTCATGAAAAAAACTGCTAATATTTTAAAAGTAGAATAATTCTTTTTAAAGTCACAAGCATACTGGCAGGCAGTAGAAGATGCACCTCTGGGTCTACTGTCATACTGATTCTTAGTTTTTGTTCCAAACTCTGGTTTTAGGGACCCTGTCGTGTAACATCTCTGAGGCAAGAAGTATTGCTATCAGCTTATATGTTAGAATTTACTTCTTGGAGATGATCCCTGCTTGAAGTGTTAGCCCTTGCAGTAAATTGAAAGGCCTCGTAGCGTTGCTCAAGGGATAAGGCAAACCTGGTTTTCCTGAGTTGTTTGGTATAATCTTCATATAACAGAAATTTTACAAGTAGTCCTTTCAGATTTCTTTTTTCCTTTTCTTTATTTTAACTGTTACTAGTTTGTGTCTAACTTGTCTTTTGTTGTTGTTGCATCTGCTTTTTGTCTTCCGTGGACTACATAAAATCGTTCTTCTAAATTACATTGCCTCATCTTAAATATGGGTAATCTTTGGCACAACCAATGAACTCATTTCTTTTTTTTTCCAGTTGAGATATAATTCACGTAATATATAATTCAGCATTTTAAAGTGTACAATTCAGCAGTTTTTAATATATCCACTTTGTTGTGCATCCATCACCACTATCTAATTTCGGAACATTTCCATCACCCCCAAAAGAAACCCCATACCTATTAGCAGGTACGTTTTTGCTTCTCTTGGATATATACCTAGAGTGGAATTGCTGGGTCATATGGTAATTCTATGTTTAACTTTTTGAGGAACCACCAGATTGTTTTCCAATGAATGTATTTCTGTTAGTCACTTACCCCAATGTCCTTCATTGTTCAGTTCTCCTACGAGTCCGCATCCCTCTCTGGTTGGTTGTGTCAGTTACAGCGTTCTGTGAGAGAAGCGATACATCCAGTCTCTGTGATGTGCTGCTTGATGTAGCATGCAAAATAGCTGCTTTTGGTTTTGTTCTGTTTGTCTGCGACGTGTCAGGAAATGTTTGTTTAAAGACCCTCATATTCCCAGAATTGTGGTATGTAGATTCATTTGCGGTTTCCGTGTCGATTCTGCATTCACCTTGATAGATTGCCACGTTCTTGTGTTCATCTTCTTGGTGATGATGATGACAAGGACGACATCACAACTTATTAGGTGCTTTCCTTGTGTGAGGCACTGTACTAAGAGATTTGCATACATTATTTTATTTAATCTTCGTAATGCACCTCTGAGATGGATGTTTTAAATCCCCTTTTCACTTGCCCAGACTAGCGTTTAAATTGGTGAAGAAATTTCACATGGCTGGAGGTTGGCAGAACAGCGGGAAGGTGCTGCTGTTCTGGGACCTCTTAATCCTTGGAAAGGTTAACATCTGTATACTCAAATGTGGTTCTTTCGATTCTAGTTTGCCCTGCTGTATAAACCAAGATCACATCTGAAGCCTGTTTCAATTAGAAAGGGAAAAAATGCCTTAGATGAAAACCACCATGTAGTTTCAAATCCTACATCTGAAAAAACACATGGCGGGGCAGGAGAATGACCACAAAAGCAGCATGCAATCACTTTCCAAATTCTGTAATAATTAAGGCTAAAATCCTTTATAAGTGGTGCTGGGAAGATTATTTCTTATTTTCACATTAGTGTGACATTTTAATGTTGTCCCTTACACATATGCATCATAAACCTAGAAAAATGTACACTAAAAACTGTTGGCTTTTAAATCCCCAAGATAAAAGTTCATTCTCTCCAAGATTCATCATGGTTGTAGCTTTTCATATGCAGAAACTGTTTTGTGCCTCAGTGGACCTCCCCTGCTGCCCTGATGCCCAAGGAAATCAGATCGCTGAGGAATCATGGTTTGAGCTGTAACAGCATTTTCCTAAATGAAAGTATAGCCACTGGTAGCATAGTAACAAGCAGCTCTGCTTTATGAAATCTGGATTTTCCTAAAATGCTTATAGATTTTAACACTATTATAGAAGTTTTAGAAAGATGTATCTTAGGCAAGAGCTTGAAAAGGCAATTCCTAAGATAAGAAATAGAAATGTCCAAGAAGTAAATAAAAATCTGTCCAACCTCTAGTTGTCAAAAAAATGTGAACTAAAATGAGGTATAAATTCTATCTAGCTATTTATTTAATATTGAACAAGTATATGCGCAAGGCAAAACGTTCTCTTTTTTCCCCTCATGCTATGCCCCAGCCACTCCATTCTCCTCCCCAAAGGCAACTACCATTACCAGTGTTTTATAGACTCCGTAATGGTTGTCTATGAACCTGAGTATGTGTATACATATACACACATACATGTATGTATCTGCATATATGTGTATATATAATACATACATATATAATGTTATACACACTGTTCTATACCTTGCTTTTTTCACATAACAGTTATTCTTGGAAATTTTTCCATATCAATACATATATAGCTATCTTGCTCTTTATCCCCATAACATATTTTAAATAAAAATTTTCAAGCATACAGGAAAGTTGGAACCTTGTTCTTTTTAACAGTTGCATAATATTTCATTATGTCAGTACCACAGTTCATTTTACCAGTCCTCTAATGACTAATATTTAAATTGTTTCCCATGGTTTGCCTTTACAAAATAATGCTGCAATAAAATCCTTACACACAGGTCATTTGGCATATATATATATAAGAATATATCAGTAGGAGAATTCACTCAAAGCAGAATTGCTAGGTCAGGGGTATGTGTATTTTTAATTTTATAGATATTGCCAAATTTTCTCATGGAGATTGTAGCAATTTACTCTTATACTAACAAAGTGTGAGAGTGGCTGTTACTCCACACTCTCTTCAGGAGCATCTGAGTTAAAATTTCTAATTCTACTGCTATTTGGCTTTGGATTAGTTGCTTGAATTCTCTGGCAATAATAATACTTGGCAGCATTGTTCTGAGGATTAAATAAGACAAGCAGCAGCTATAAAACTCCTAACACTTTGCCAGGGGCATCATACATTGTCAAGACATGTCAGTCTTTTCTCTCCTTCACCGGATGGGCAAGGCTCAAGGTGTGGAACCTTTAAGGCAGACCTAATGATGGCACTTGCTCCCATCTTTGGAAGCTCTTCTCGTGGATCCTCACTGGGATTCTCTGCATGCAAGCCTTCTGCTTGAACCTGCTGATAGGATAAAAACTCAGTTCTCCATGTAAGATGCATGGGCTCAAACTTAAAAATAATCTTTACTTGGGGTTCGCCTGGTGGTGTAGTGGTTAAGTTCACACGCTCCACTTCAGTGGCCTGGGGTTCATGATCGTGGACCTACAAACTGCTCGTGAAGCTGCACTGTGGCGGCATCCCATATACAAAATAGAGGAAGGTTGGCACAGATGTTAGCTCAGGGTTGATCTTTCTCACCAAAAAAAAAGTAAGCTTTACTTCTTAATTTGTTTCTTATTTGCTTTCCTATGAGTGAAAGTTATTTTTCAAACATTATTCTGAATGAATAGCCAGCTATATTTAGACTGATTTGAAAAAAATGTGATTTAATTATGCTTTCACTAGTGGATACAGATGTAGACTACAGACGCGATTGTAGAGAATTATTTTTATTACTGGTTCAGAGGAGCGGGCCGAGGACCACGACAGAGTTTCAGCTTGAGGAGAATCTGCATTACATTGACATAGGCAAGAATTTATTATGTCCCAATAGAATGTGTCTAATTTGGGTAGTTTTAGAAAATTCTCCAGTGGGACTAGAATCGTTGTTCCGTGGTATAAGTGAATTTGTGACTGCCTTGATTTTTTGATTAAAATCAGAAATCCACCTGCAAGATGATCTTAAGCTACCAACTCCTTTCCTTCAGCTGGAAGGAAATAAAACAGCATAAAGCTGGATTCTAAGATGTAAATTGCAGGGAAGATGTGTCTGTAATTAACTTAGGAAATACTGTTTGTGTTTAACTTCACCATAATTTTTCAGGACGAACAAATTGCATATTAGATAGTGCAGGCAAGAAGTAAGGCTTTTAACAAGTGTAGATGTTGTTTCCCAGTTGTAATTTCTAAGGTGATCCTGTGAACTTTTAATTTATACGTTGGTTTGGAGTAATTAGCCCCTGAATTATCTGGCTTTTGAGACATAATTATTTAGAAGAAGAATGGACTATGGAGAGCATCTTCATTTTCTGAAGAATCAGAGGAAAAATGATGCCCTTCACTGAAAATCATACAGTGATGCTTGAAAGGAAAATACAGCATAGTCATGGAAACATATGCAAGACACTTGAAATAATAATATTTATAATTTTTTTGTTTTGCAAAACCCACGATGTATTTTGTATCTATTTTTTTCCCATATCACCTTGCCTGGTAGATTTTGAGCACTTTTTTATCTTCACAAAGTTTGGAGAGTGAAAAGAATTCAAATTCTCTCCAACCTCCAGGTAGTTAAATCCTGTCTAAATATCTTATATACTAATGTCCTTATTACATAAGTCACCTACATAAGATTAACTAATGAGTTTTGGACAATTGAAGTGAACTATTGTCAAGGCCAAGTGTGAATTGCAAGCTGCTAAAATGTCTTGACAGGATAATAACCGGAATAACCTGTAAGCTAATACACGGTAAGGAGGCATCTGGTTTTCCTCTTGGCAGGGCGCTAGATGCCAGAGCTAAGCAACTTGGCTCACTTTTCTCCAACAGTGCTCCTTAGACACCAGGATTCTGAATGCCACTGGAGACCCAGTATGTACCTTTTAAAAAATGCTTTATATGTGCACATGAATCCAAATTCACAATGTCCCAGAAAGGGTAGATGGCAGAGTAAGTTTCTGTCCCATCCCTGTCCTCCGGATGCAATCCCCTCTCCAGGGGCACTCCCTGGTAACAGTTCCTTAGGTGTCCTTCCAGAGGTAGTCTGTGCATATCCAGTGCATGTGGTCACACACTCTACCTCTTTTATATATATGGTCATATGCCATACACACTGATCTGCACCTGCCCTTTTTTAACTTGACCTGTTTTGTAGATTGTGCCACCATTACAGAGAGCTGCCTCCTTCTTTTTAAAGGCTGTTTAGTATTCATTGCATTGTATGGATGAATCATAATTTATTTACCAGACCTCCACTGGTGGATATTTAGATGATTTCCAGTCTGTTGCTAATACAAACAATGCTGCATGGGATAACTTGGACATTCATTGTTTTGCATACATCATCATATCTGTGGGATACATTTCTAGAGATGGAATTGCTGGGTCAAACACTATGTGCATTTTTGATTTTGACAAATACTGCCAAATTTCAATAGACTATGTACAAGTTATACTCCCACCAGTGGGGTTTGAGAGTGGCATGTTCTTTTAAATCCTAGACCTGGCCTTTGTCACTAAAGTGTATTTTTCTGAACCTGGCCACAGTCCAGGGCCTCTGGGCTCACTTATGTTATGTTACTGACTTTCTGTCTGTGATCAGGACTCATTTTTCAACACTCCAGGACACTGTATTCTTTTCCAGCCCTTTGAGGGGTTTGCTTACAGCCTCAATGAGAAACAGGCTTATTTCTATAGTTTCCTCATAGACAAGGGGATGAAGGGAGGTGTTGATGTTTCAGAGCCCTGAGTTTTGGCAAAGCGGAGGCATTAGAGAGGTTAGTTTATTTGCCTTGATTTGAAAATCGACATAGGAGGGAATCTTCCTACCCTTAAATAAAGAAACAAACTGAAGTTTTGGCTTTAAAGCTGAAGTGTTGTTGCTGTCTTATGGTTGTCACTGAGCTGCTGAGCCCCTCTCTCTGCCTAGCTGACATCACACTCTCCCTGCGAGGTCTGGCTCCCTGCCCGCTCTCCCTCTGGGGACGGGGTCTGCACCCTCTCCCTCTGCCGCTTCCTCCCCTCCTCCTGTTCCTCACCTCATTTCCTCTCCTCCTTCTTATCCAAACAGCTTTTTATGATTCCTGTTGGAACTTTACCATCTTTCCCTGAGCCACTATCCTAACTTGACAGGTCCAGGCACAGCCAGTGAGCGCCCTTTGATTTTTCTATCTATAGCTCTCCCTCCCTGAGCTTACTATTTTATAATCAATCTGTGCCGTAGTTTGTATCCCAAACTTCTACAATGTAAAGAGCCCTTTCGTTCAGTTCTGTGGAGCACCTAGCTCACGGTGCTCACTTAAATATATGAAATGGTGGTTCGTTAAGGGATATTTTTTCAAGGATTTAGCTTTAAATTTATTTTAATTGAAATATATTTATATAATATATATTTTATAGTATATATTTATAAAATATAAAGATGTTTTAACTTAAATTTATTTATAACTGGCAAAATTATGATGGCATTTCTGTGGATTATTTCCCCAATATAGTGTTCACTAATACTCAACACTGACTTCAATCTTGTTACAGTGTATACTTACTTTCCTTAGAATGAAATGTCTAGGTAAACAAGGATGGTGAGCTATCAAGGACACTGGCATTGTTGCTGTTTGGTACCATTTGTCCCACATTAGTCTCCGATCAATGGAGTAAGGAACTGCTTTAGCCACGTTGGTGATATTTAGAACAGTGCTGCTCAAAGAGTTGTTACCGAGCCAGGTTTGTTTCTGCCCGCCACCTGGAAAGCCGAACACCAAGATGACGAGATTGCAGCAGAAAGAGGTTAATCACAAGGCAGCCAAGTGAGGAAACGGGAGAATGAGTCTCAAATCCACTTCCCTGAAAATAGGGACTCAGGGATATTTATGGGGTGGGGGGCAAGGTGGTCTGAAGTGTGGAGATAGATGCTTGGAGGTGAAGAAAGGTGAGGTAATGATGATCTGCGCAAGCGTAGTCAAGCTTCATGGCCCTTCATAGGACGCATGTTCACAAAATGGTGGCATTAGCATGATCTGAGGGTGGAGTTTTTAGCCTCTTGACGTCAAAAGGTCACTTAGACATCTGCACCAGCCCAGTTGATAAGTTGGTCATCTCAACTGGCCTGAAGTGGACAAGGGGTTCTAATTCCTGAAGAACAGCTCACACACCCATTATCATGGTGACCCAGGCTCCAGGGAGATGCCATCTATAGGAACCTAGTGGGAGTCCCATAGCCTATTGCCTAGACAGCACAGTTAACAATGTGTGGGTGAACAGCTAAAAGCTATAATCAGTAATTGCAAAAAGGAAAAAAAGCTTTAGTTCCTAGCTACTTAATCATCAATGGCTGTTTGCTGGTTTTCAGAGTGGGCCACAGACTAGTGTTTTTCTTACCTGACTGCAACAAGGTAAGTACAGGAATCGGAAATAACTGTTCCAATTCAGAAACTTTTATATCAATTTCACCAAGTTGAGTCTAATTTTTAAAATTAAGCTTGTATTTTTCTATGTCCTTTTTGCCTAAAAACTCATTTTATTTTATTCTACAAAATATCAATCTATCACAGATTAGATTCTCTAAAATAATCTAGAAAATTCCTCAAATTTTGGTGACTCTCTAGCTTGTAAGGCAGATGCATTGCTCTAAAAGTCATTGCATTGGCTTGTTTTCATAGTGTGACAAGTGTGATATCCCCATGAAATACTTGAGGAAATGAGGCACAATGACAAAATTTCTTGCCTGAGGCTGCTGCGTATCCTGGAATTAAATCTTCCCCTTCTCATTTCTGTGATCAAACGACAAGGCCTCCTCTGCTTTTCATGTTATGATATTTTAATTAGAATCTGGCACAACGAGTGGAATAAGAGAGAAAATTATTCATGGAAAGAACATTGCATTATTTTACCCTTCAAAGTACAGTGTAAGAAGCATTTTCCCCCATTTTATGAGTGACAATTTTCTAAAACTAAAGTACTTTGGAAGATATTTAGAAGAATTTTAACATAATGGCTTTGCACTCAGAAAAAAATTTCTGTGTGCTGAATGTTTTTAAATGCTGGTGGAGAGTATATCAATAATAACATTTGGGGATATTTGCAGTGTCACAGTGTCGGCCTCAGAGAGAGGTTTGGGTTTCTGTTTGGGCCAAAGGAAGATCCAAGGAGCCAGAATAAACTTTGAGAACATCACCTGTTCTGAATGTGGATGCAGCAAGCCCTAGCTGTGTGTGAGCAGAGGAGGCCAGACATACTGGTCCGAATGAATTGTGAAGCAGGAAGAACTGAGAGGGGTTTTAGATGAGAGAGAGAATGAGACCAAGGGACAGAGGATTAAAAAGGATGGGGGTATGTGGGAGGGCCCCAGGGTGGCGGGGCCTCGGGGCTCCCCGTGGCAGGCTCTGTGGGTGAGACACTTCCATTTTGGAGGGCCAGGGGTCAAGTGCTCGTTTGGAGCCTAGCTAATACATGAAAATGTATGAGCCTTGGCTATTCAATTTAAGAGCATGATGAAAAATTTTGCTTTATTTTTTATTACTACATTTAGGTGCTCCTCCTCCACTATGGAAAAAATAAATGTAATTGCAAGTTTATCATTCACAGCAGGTTGTGAGTTTTTTATATGTTAAATACATGTTGTAATATAAATCTTTTTGCTGTGATGGAAAAACGTGGGTACAATTGTCTTTTTATATTAATGGTGTTATGTGTCCTGTAATTTTCCTATAAAAATATGACCTAAAGTGATCTGAAAGGATAACAGTTCTCAGAGTGTTGTTAAAATACACTTAGAAATAAGTTTTTAAAAAGTGGCACACTTTCCCAAATCTTTTATTGCCCCCAAACTTCCATCTCTGAGGTCTTTTCTGTTATCCTCTCTTTCTATATCTTTCAGACATGATTGCCTTACATGGTTTTTGGATCTGGGGTGAAATGCTTGGCCTTAATGGAGTTTTTGGAGGGACATTTGTATATTAAGAGCCACTTACCCATTTGTCATTCTGACCATTATTGCCAATATATTCAATTAGTAAGGATTTACTGAGTGCTCACTGCAAGGGTCTATGTCTGTCACTGGGATTACAAAAGAGCTACCTTCATTTATTCATTCATCCACCAACCTGTTCAAGTACCTGCTGTGAACCAAGCACGGTGCCAGGAACTTCAGATAGGTGTCCTCTCAGAAGGAACTGATAGACTCGGGAAAACGGAGACCGTCTCTCCTAACGTTATTATGAGGATTAAATGAAATAATATTTCTAAAGCGCCTAGCACAGCCCCTGAAGCATAGGTGCTCTGGATGAGTATTTTTACCCAGGAATGGCAGAGACTGCTTTTAAGCAGTGCTTACAAATCATTGTGAAGATAAGCTGAATCTTGCTTAATATAGAAGGTTAATTTACTGATTTTTAAAAAATAATCCAAAGGGCAAACATATTAAAATATTTCTTCCACTGGAATATTGATAGGAAAAGGCAAGTTGAGAGATTGCCAAACAAATGAAGAGTAAGAGTATTAGGAAACAGTTACATGTGAAAGAATTATAGAATGAAAGAGCTTTTTAAAAATACATATAAGTAATACTTTACTTGTTTGCCGATGCTTTCTTCTTGAGTATTCGCCTTTAGTCACTCTTGACGTTTCACCTGGAGAAGGGGAAGCCATCATGTCAGTGACTGAGCTTGTCTGTTCATTATTTCAGTGAACTCTCAGGAATTTCAGGCTAAACATCAGAAAGAATTAATATTACTATACCTCACATCTAAAAAGACAAAGCTAGTGCTTCCTGTAGGAAACATACACATCCCTCTACCTGCCCCCCAAAGTCTGATAAATCTTTCAACCAAAGTTTTTTTGTCAGTGGGTTATCGATTGGACATGAATTTGAATCTGATCAGATTTCCTTAACCAAAAAAGTGATCATTTCGTGTGTATCCTATGAATACAAATGAATCCAAAATTAGAAAATCAGCTGCAAAGAAGACTAACAGATTTATGATACAGTGGCTTTTCTATATTTGAGGAAAAATGTCTCCTATTTTGTAATTCCTCCTTTATCTAAAAGTAATAATGGCCATTCGTAACAATGTCCTTGTTTGACTGATACTACTGCCTGAAGCTTTTTGGGTATATTGTACTCTGTTTTCCCAGTGCTATCCGAAAGAAGTTTCTGCAGTGATGGAAATGTTCTGTATCTGTGCCGTGCAGTGTGGTAGCCACTAGCCACATGTGTCTAGTGGGCATTTGAAATGTGGCTATTGAGCTAGTAAAATAAGGAAACGAATTATTAATTGTATTTAATTTTAATTAATTTAAATGTAAACTTAGCCACCTGTGTGTAGTAACTTCCATATTGAACAGTGCAACTCAAGACGATAAATGTTAATTCACAAGAGTTAAAATAGGTTTCCACATAGACAATGTTGAGGAAGCTGGCAATGGGAAATTCTGGTTTTGCAAAAGCCTATATTTCAATATTCCATTGGGTGTGAAATTTCAAAAAGAAAATCTTCATAATATAAATTAGATGTCAAAGTTTATTCTTTCAATTCGACTTTTGTCTTTCCTATTTTTTGTATTTTTTTCAAGTGGGTAACCTCAACCAAAAGCATTTTTTCAGATATAAAAATAATGCCAACAGCTTCATCCTTTCTAATAGTATGGTTTATGAGAAAGAGAGAGAGAGAGAAAGAGACAAGGAGAGAGAGAGAATGAATGTGTAGGCTCAACTGTGAGCCAGTCTCCTGCATTTATTACTTTGGCTGACTTAGTGAGTGCTTAAAGACTGTAGTGGGAAGGTCCAAGAAGATTTCAGTTAATTCCTTAGGATGCATGTCATGTGGCATTTTATTTGTTTAGGTAATATCACCAATTAATTTTCTTTCCTTCATGGCTCTTCATGTTTTTATCCCATATGTTCACAGGCTACAGCTTTCCTTTTTGTAAATAAAGATTGAATTTTAAGGAGGGGCTGGGGTACATTTATACATAGCAGTGTCTCTTTGCTTTCCCTTTTTGACATCAAAACACCATTTTAAACTGTAGAATGTAATGTTTATGCTCCTAAAGAAAGTTGTCTGTTGATTAACTAAAGACTATATTTGCTATTCTGCTTCTTCATGTATAAAATTTCAGTTAACTGGAATATTTCAAATCAGAGGCTTCTGGTTAATTAAAAGCACATGAAAAAATGCTCATACATTCATCATTTATTTACTGATCACTTGTTAAAAGCCAGATACTGTTTTTGGTATTGGGAATACAACAGTGAACAAAACAGACAAAATTCTCCATCACATCCATTTGCATCGATTGCAAATTGGGGTGTGCAAGAAGCAAAGGAGAAATGGGATTAAAGGTTCATTATTTCAGTTCTCTCTCCATCTCTTTTACCTCAAATCTAACATTTTATTTACCCATTCCTTCATTTATTTAGTACCTATTATATGCCAGGGGTTAGAGGTTCAACAATGAACAAAGAATGAGCCTTGTCCTCTAGGAATTTATAGTCTAGTACGGGAGTTTACAAACTTTTGCTGTAAAGGGCCAAATAGTAAAGATTTTTGGTTTTACGGGCCATACAGTCTCTGTCACAACTATTCAGCTCCACTGTTGTAGTAGCAAAGTAGCCATAGACGATACATAGACAAGTAGGCATGCCTGTGTTCCAATAAACTTGATTTACTAAAGCAAGCAATGATCTGGATTTGGCTGTAGGCTTTAGTTACTAACCTCTGCTCTGGCAGAAGAGAGAGAAAATAAATCACTTATTACTGTAGAGTGGGGGAAGTGATCAAAGCAAGCACAGATGCCTCAGCAACATTGAGAAGGGGCATCAAATTGGACTGGCGGTTACTTGAGATATTTAGGGGAGATTTCTGAAGGACATGCCATTCAAGTGAATTATGAAGCATAGGCTGGAGTTTAAAGAAAGGGAAAGGAAGGATGTTCTCAGCAGAGGAATAAACATGTACAAAGTATGGCATGTAAAACAACAATGCTTCTTATGGAAACTAAAAGAAATTCAGTAGGGCTGGAATGCAGGTTGTCTACTTCAGCAGGAGGGTGAGGCCAGAGAGGTAGGCCTGAGTCGTATTCTGATGGGCCTTGGTTGTGAAGCGAGAAACAGGGGTAGGAAACTGAAAGTCTTGAGGGGAGCAAATAAAGGATTTTAAGCAGGGAAAAGTAATTTTTTGGCTTCCAGTTGGAAAGAGGAAGACCCAGGAGGAAGCCATTGCAGAAAACCAGATGGAAAATGGTTAGGGCAGCAAGGGTGATCAAGATGGAATGAATATGAGAGCTATTTACACAACAGTCTCTAGTTCTTGGTGACTGACTGAGTGTGGGGACAAATGAGAAAGAAACATTTTAGGAAATTTCTAGATTTCTGGTTTAGGTGACTAGATGATGTCATTTATGTAGCTAGGATGAATAAACTTGTGGAGGGGAGACAAGATAATGAATTCAATTTAGGACTTTGAGTTCAAGATAAATGTATGACGCCAAAACGTAGCTACTCAGTAGAAAATGGAGAGGGAGATGTGGGAATCACCGTGCATAGTGATAGAGAAGGTCATAAATTTAGATTAGGTCATATATAGAAAGTCTATAAAGTGAAAAACAGAGAGCAAGACAGGCCTTGGGTAACGTGAATGTTTAAGGACAAGAATTCTGAAGGAGGAATCATGTAGAGGTGGGGAAACCGGAAGACAGGGTTGTTACTCAAGCTGAAGGAAGGAGTTTCGAGGAAAAGGCAGCAGTCAGTGTTGAGCACTCAAGAGAAGGAAAAAAATGTGCTCTGGGATTATGTGGTATGAATGACTTTGCAGACAAGAAAGTGAACCCATACAGATGGAGAATTAGACTAAAGTCTCCACAAACATAGCTGAAGTGTGGGCAGCTCAAACACTGCTGGTGGGGCTATAAATTGGTAGATGTTTCTCAAGGGACCTATGGGAAACCGTATCAAGAGATTAGATCATTTAACAATGAGTAATTCTACCTTTAGAAAATCATAAGAGGAAAATAATCAGATCTGTAGTCTGTAAGGATGACCAAAGTTTGAAAATGACATTTTGGATCATCTTATTTGATTAACTCCAGGAGACGTGTCCTATAAGTGCGTTCTGATATGAATGGTGTTGTTCATTTTAAACATTTTCCCCTCCAACCATGGCCTCAGACCATATTTGTTTTGTTTGAGTTGGCTTTTTATATGTTAGCTTTTTTATTAAGAAAAATTTTAAATAATAAAAATGACAGATTATATAATGAACACAAATGTACCTATTATCCAGACTGAAAGATGTTAACATTGTGTCATATTTGCCTATGATTTTTAATGTGTTGTTATAAATACATGTTAACTCCCCCATATTCCCTCCCCCAATCCTAGTCCCCTTTCTCCCTCACCACTTTACACTTGATATTTATGCTTCCTGACCTTGTTTTTATTACTTGCCTATGTGTAAATCCATATACAATTCACAGTGTTGTTTTGCATATTTTTAAACTTTAGGTAAATGCTGTCCTATTGTTCATGTTATTTTTCAACCCGAGGATTTTACTCAACATTGTTTTTGAAATTTATTAATGATGATATATCGTAGATGTATTTCTTTCAAAAACTCCATTCTATAGTATTTCATTACCTGACCATACCTCAATTTATATATCCATTCTCTGTTAATAGCCTCCTGGACTAGTTATTTCACACCTCTGTTCTTCAGTTTCCTCACTTATAAAATGGAGTGAATGATGGTATTAACTCATAGGGTGGTTGTGAGAATTAAATTAATTAATAGACATGTAAAGCACTAGCTTAGGCCCTGGCACATAATAAGTATCCGTGTGAGGTATTCTCATCAGTATGATTTTTTATATTATTATTAAGCTCTTTCCAAATCTTTGCTGTTACAGATATTGTGCGTCTCTCCTTCTGTCCCTGCATACATTTCTTTAGCATATATAACTAAACATTGCATTTCTGGTTGAAGAGTGTGCTTAACTCTACTTTTTAGATGTTGCCAAAGACCTTTCTAAAGAGGCAGTACCAGTGTCTCTTCCACCAACACCATGTCAAAGTTTCTGCTTCCTCATCAGCATTTGGTATTGTAAGACCAACATTTTTGCCAATCCTGTAGGTATTAAAATGGTATCCATTGTTTGTTTTAATTTGCATTTTCCTTCTGTTTATTGAGGTTGAGAATCTTTTCACATCTTTATTGGCTATTTTCTGCTCACATCATTTGCCCATTTTTCGATTGGGTTATTTTCTTTACCTTATTGCAGTGTAGGAATTTGTTATATATTTCATACTAATCTTTTGTCTGTCATACCTCAAATTAAATTAATGACTGACTTTTTTTTTTAATTTGGAAACATTACTTTTATCAAAACATTTCACGCACATGGTAAAAACAATATGGTACAGAAGAGCTTGTGGCAAAACACCGGTTCCTGCCCTGCCTCCCTCTCCACGCCCAAGCCCACTCCCCAGGCAGTTTCTTTTTACCATTTGTGCTTTTAGTTCTCCTGATCATTTCTTCCATACGAGCTTATACCTTTGTATCTGATTTGTCAACTTTGAACAGTATCTCTTTATTCCATGCTATGAAAGGTAAGGAGAGCCCCGGTGTTGTCAGTGCCACTTCTCATTCTCGCCATTCATCATACTGCCAACTGTCAACCCAGAACATTCAGGGTTTTGCCACTGCCTCTGCAGCTCCCTTGCTGCATATTCTAGGCAAGGATTTTTAAGCACCTGTGTCATCAGCCAGCTGCTCCCATCTCTTTTATGTCTTTCTGACATTTGTTGAAATCCCTTATCTTTGATAACCTCTTCTCCTTTTATCTTAACTATGAGTTTATTTGCTTATTATTTGTTTTGTTCTCCACTTTAATTATTTTACTCAGAAGCAATGATGAAAGGCAAATGCATTTGCTCCAGCCAACAGCTGTACTCAGAAATTACCAACTATAGACTAGAAGCCTGTTTTTTTATGACGTACGATTTTTCACACTTTAAATATTTATGGAACAGAAATTAGACTTCTAAATTACATTTTTGTGTGACTCAAATTGAAGAGTTGGGGCAAAATGAACTTTTAGACTTTTTTTGAGTTCTTTCATAAACAGCTATTACTGGCACACCTACCTGTTCCAAAGGTGTCTGTTGAGAATTGTGAACAGAAGCATCTAACCTCTTACTCAAAGTAATGATTGCTTTTGCATAGCCCTCATTCCATCTGGGTTTGGGATTTAGTATCATTGTGGAGAAGAATGATGTTTTTCTCTGCCTCTGAGCCTGAGAGACCTAAGCCCATCTTTCCCATTATCTAGTCCCAATGTTGGGCTGTGAATTTTGCTGAATGATAAATAGCTTCATTGAATTTTCACTTCCTACTCAATTTCTTTATAAGTTAAAGGAAGAAGAATAGCCAAGAGACAAAAAGGCTTTTATATACAGAAAGTAATAGCTGTGCATTGTGAAAGTACGCAGTTTAGACCTGGAAGCATCGATCTTCAGTCATATTTTAATTTTGCTGCCTGGTGATTGGTGTTCTTTACAGAACTAAATATTACCTGACTTGGCTAGTTCCTCTGCTATAAACTGGAATCTATTTCTTTCTTGCCTCACGGTGATATCCTCTGAAGATAAGATATATGGATATGAATATGAATAAATGTGAAACACCTTTTAGAACAGTTGTCACAGTGATGAAAGGAAAAAAATTATTTAGAGGATATTTATTTATTTAGAGGGAAAAATGTTCACCAAAATTTTGTGAAGTTAACCAAAATGTTCCCTGTGGTTATTGCAGAGTAGAGGGATTGTATGTAGTTTCTGTTTTCTTCTTTTTGCTTGTCTACATTTTCTACAATAAATGTATGTATTTTCTGGAATAATATACAAAAGTTTGGTTGTTTCTTTTTTTTTTAAGGCCGCTGCCTTATGTGGTGATGTTATTGCTACTGAAATAGTTCTCCACTCTGCCATCGCAGTTTTGAACAACTGCAGCTTAGTGTCTCTTCCTCTGAGAAGCGTTCCTGACCTAGGGCAGAGAAACTGTCATGCTGCTCTGTCACTAAGGCTACAAGGGGGTAGTGGTTGTTTTTATGGTGTCCACTGGTCATTCATACTTACTGAGCATCCTGTATGCTGCCTTCTGTGGGAGAATACAGAGAGGTATATGTTGGAAAATATCAAATAAAGTGGGGACCCCCTTAAAAGAGTAGTCATTTTTAACTTCTGAAAGTTTATGAATCAGTCCATCAAAACAGATGTGATGGAGATCTGCTGTGTACACGGTGATGTGCTGAGTGCTGCATAGATCTCGAGAGAGATTGATGCATGGTCAACACTGACTTCCAGGAGCTTGTGGTCAGGTTGGAATGGTAAGACTTGAGTGTGTGAAAATAATAAAAGAAAAAAAAAGAGAAGGAGAGAAATGAAAGTTAGTACAATAATCCAAAAGTTGTCACAAAGCTACGTATAGTCACTGAATGAATGGTGCAGGGGCTAAATGCTGGCAGAAGGAAGAGACCACTTGTGGGCCTGAGTGGGCTACAAGGACTGCATGGAGTTGGAAAAGTTTGAGCTCAAAGTGGAAGCTACAAGGCATCTTAAGGCCTGTGCTCAGAAATCCTAGAATGTTAAATCTGTCACATTCCATTGATCAAGCAAGTCACAAGGCCAGCCTAGATTCAAGGGCAGGGAAATCGGCTCCACCCCTTGATGGGAGGTATGGCAAAAGAGGCCTGGTCACAGAGGAGTGTAATTCATTGAGGGCCATTTTAAACAAGCTGATACAATGGCTCATAGTAAAACTTTGTGATCCAGGTTCTCTAGGCTTAGCTCTTGGTATGTAAAGGAGAGCTTTTGGAATTTTTTTTCTCTCTTGTAAATTTGTTTTCTCATCTTGTTGATAACAAAATGTAACGTATTGTTTTCATCCATGTTTAACATAGAAGGGTAACACATATATAGATCTATGTAGTCTTTCTGGTTTAATATGAAAGTATTGTTAATTAATGACCATTGATAATCAAGCTGCTTATATTAGTGCCATCCTTATGTGTGTTCACAGGTCAAAATTTGATATGATTGACATCCAAGGTGGTGAATGGTAGAATGGAAAGGGTAAGAGCTGTGGAATCACACTGATTTGATTTTGATTCCTGGCTCTGCTGTATATTAGCTCTGTGACTCTCTCAGCCTTCATATCTTAATCTGTAAAATGGGGATAATAGCACTTCTCCTGCAGGTTTGTTAGTTGTTATTGCTGGTTCTATATCTCTATGCTGAAAGAATTTAGCTTTAATTTCATTTTTAGAAACTAGCACTTCTATTTAAAGATTACAATCAGAACTAATTTAGTAGAATGCAATGTATGTTGTTTTTGATCTTTTATATTAGCCTTTCAATGGCTCAGACCTTTTAAATGAAAATGCAGCATTACGCATTCTCCTCTGAGTTGGCGTTTCTAGAACACAGATCTTTTCTCCGAGCTGCTTTTTGTAGAATGGGACTGCTCAAGCCTGGGCAGAACTGGGTTTCTCAGGAGGGTGCCCAGCATTCATACATGGCCCACAGGCGGGGAGGAAGGGCTGGCCTCTGCAGACAGATTGCTCCACTTAGGGAGGCGGTCAGTTCAGTTCAGTAAGCATTCTTCTCCCCTGAGCAGTTTGTGCTTAATTACTAAAGTCTTAACCATGAAACTTGGGCATTGTGAAAGATCTATGATCAATAATTATAAAATAATCATAATAATGGCTACTATTTATTGACTCCTTAATATGTGCCAGGAACTATGTTAAGTGCTTTACATGAGTTATCTCATTTACCCTCAGAACAACTCTATAAGATAGGAGCTATTATTATCCTCATTTTAATTTTTTTATTTTATTTTTTAAAGATTTCATTTCTCCTTTTTCTCCCCAAAGCCCCCTGGTACATAGTTGTGTATTTTTAGTTGTGGGTCCTTCCAGTTGTGGCATGTGGGATGCTGCCTTAGCATGGCCCGATGAGCGGTGCCATGTTCGCACCCAGGATTCGAACCGGTGAAACCCTGGGCCGCCAAAGCGGAGCGTGCAAACTTAGCCACTCGGCCATGGGGCTGGCCCCTATGCTCGTTTTTAAAACCAAAAAAATGACATAGCAATTTATGAAAGTAGTGTAGTACATTGTAGAAAGTTACCAATAAAAATAGGCAAAAATAAGAAAATGAAAACACTATATTCCTACCATTCAGAAAATATTAGTGTTAACATCTTAGTATGTGAACTTTTGGATTTTATAAAACTTCTTTGTCTCCCACCAAGCCTAATTTTTAAGATTATTATCTAAAAATATAAAAAAGAAAATTTTATTTTAGAATGTAGACTCTGAACATGGCCCTTTCTTTCTGTTTGTATTCCTGATTTAGCAGTTGTAATCATCCCAATGTCTTGGATGAATCCAGCTGAATATCAGACAGGTTGTATTCAGGGAAGGGCAAAAAAGATAAGCATATGAATGCATTTTTTAAAAATTATTTCAGTGTATCAGTTAGATATTGCCGAGGAATAATCACAAAATCTCATTGTCGTAAACGATAAGAATTTTACATCTTAAGGTCAGCTAGAGTGGCTCTTCTTAGGCTACAGGTCCACAGGTCGGCTGAAGTGGCTCATTATGGGGCCCAGCCTAGTGGGTTAATAGCTACGATGGTTTGTTTTTCTCATAATGATTGCAGAAGCGGAAGAGGACAAGCCCAACTAAATAAACACATATCTGCTAACATCCCAGGGGCCAAAGCAAGTTAGATGTCAAACCTGAAGTTAAGGGATGGGGAAGGACACACTTACCATGAATGTCCTTGATCCTGAGGGCAAGACAAGGGTAAGGATATATAACACTACTATAGGAGAATGAAAAATTAGGACTAATAATTTAATCTACCATCCCCACTTCTTTTTTTAGTTTTTTTTAAAGATTGGCACCTGAGCGAACATCTGCTGCCAATCTTCTTCTCCTTCTCCTCCCCCTTCTCCTCCTCCTCTCCCCCCACCCACCAAAGCCCCCCAGTAGGTCCTTCTAGTTGTGCTATAGGGCATGCCGCCTCAGCATGGCCTGATGAGTGGTGCTAGGTCTGCGCCCAGAATCCGCACTGGCGAAACCCTGGGCTGCCGAAGCAGAGCACATGAACTTAACCACTCAGCCACGGCCCGACCCCTACCATGCCCACTTGTATGTGTATATTTATTTGTTCATCCACCTATACATCTACCTTACAAATAAAAAATATAAATATATACACATAGGCATATATATAATATACATATGTACATAGACATACACATGCACACAAGATAAAATAAAACATAGCTGTATGTAAAAATTATTTATGAAACATGAAAATGGATGGCATATGGAAGCAGGGTGACCAGCTAAACAAGTTAGTGTAATACGCTGAGTATAAATTGAGAAGGTCTTGGAGAGTGTTGTACATTTGGAAAACACAATTAAGAGTAAATATAAAAGCATTTCAGGGGCAGGACCAACAGAAATTTGATGATAAATGGGACACTGGGGACCAGGGTGGGGGAAATTAGGGGTAAGATGGAGTGAATGAAAAAATATTAAAAATATCTACAATTCTATGAGCCTGGGGAACTTGGGGAGATCACAGTAACATTGACCAGGAGAAGGAATTTGTGAAGGGTGAGAGGAAGAGAGGTGTTGGTCTTAATTTTCACTGTTAGGTTTCAGGTATCAGCAAACATCAGATTGGTCATGTTCTCAAGACGATTGGACTTTAGTGGTATGTTGAGACAGGGACACTAATTACCTTTGTTTGTGACCATGGAATAGTTCCTAATGTCTTTCCCAGGGCTTCAGTGTTGTAATCCTTTAACCTTTATTGAGATGTACAGTTAGAACTATATGAACAAAATGTTTCACCAAGGAGCTTAGAACGAGAGAAAAGAACAAGACTTATATGTCAGGGGTCAAATGATGTCCTCCAATTAAATGTTCTTGGCCAGCATAGTGTTGTTCTTCTTCTTGTTCCTTTTTTATTCTTTTTCTTTTTTTAACTTGAGAAACTGTAGGCCGGATGTACTTCTTTAGTCCAGCCACGGACTCCACCAATCCCTTTTGTCTTAGATCCACCCCCTTCACACATTTATGTTATGTCCTAGTCCTGGAAGACATTTGGGATTTTGATCCCTGCTCTAAGTCTTAGGGCTTACTAATTGCTGATGGGAAGGTGGAAAATACTCAAAGAAAATCCTGAATAACCAGAGGTAGACAAACACTGAGTCGTGAAAGTCAAGATTAAATAACATTTTTAAAGACGTACTCAAATGAGCTGATTGGTCCAGAAAGCTGAAAACCGAGCTTGTTAAAAATCTGTGTGGCTCTTTTACAACTTGACTAGATTTTAAACTCTGCCAAGAGTAGAAACAATAGCTTTTCTGTGTTCTGAAACTTTATCTTAGGGTGAGATTACAGTGCTATACTCTACAGGTGCTCCATCGATTTCAAAAGAAAGAAAAGGAGGGAAGGGCGTGGAGGCAGGAAGAAAAAGAGAACAAAGGATTTAAAATAGACTCACTCTTCCAAATAATAATAGCGTTCTTGTCTAGAATAACCCTGATGAAACAGATCTTTTTGCACACTTACACTTTTCTAGAAGCAATGAGAAAATTGGAAATAGGTTTACTATGTGTAGATATATTCAAGAGATACTCCTTTCTTTCTTCTTCATTAATCGCTTTATCTAGCGCAAATGTCTCTCCTAACGAGTTTTCCTCTGTTCAACCCCTTCCGTAGAAATGACTTGTTGATGGTTTGTCGTCAACTGAATATGGAAGAGTCTGTGGCTGAGATCATGAACCAACTGGGCGCAGATGAAAATGGGAAGATTTCCTTTCAGGATTTTACAAGATGCCGCATGCAGCTCGTCCGAGAAATTAGGAAGGAGGAAGTAGGCCTTTCTGAGAAGTCAGACAACTCCTGTAAAAAGAAGCACCTGAGGGATAGAATTGCCTCCTGGCCCACGAGCAGTGACAACAGTTTAGGTAGGTACAACCAGGTGAAGTTTGATAGTGCTCCGCTAGCCCTCCTTTGCGACCTCTGTACAGGAGAGTGGCCTGCCCAGCCTGGTGCTGCTTGTCTCTGGGCTGTCTTCTTGGCCATACTTAGCCTGGGTGAGTGCTCGCTGTTTCCCCCAGTTCTGTCCTATAGCTTCACAGTTCCTGGTTTACTGCTTTCCTTATTTTAATTCTTCCATTTTCCAAGTGTAATAATGCATTCAACTAGCTGTTGGAAAGGAAAGGGCAAATTGGTCTGGAAAGGTGGTGACTGCATCAGCAGGCCTTAGAAACTACTTGGGGACCTCTCACAATTTAGTGCAGTTCTATGCAGTGAGGTTTTTAAAAACCATTCCTTTTTTATTTAATATTTAAAAACTTTTCTACAAACATAGTTTTCCTGTTTATAAGTATTATTGTGTCCTACTAATGCAAGACAAGCAATTGGAAAAGAAATTCTTAAAAATGTTGATAATTATTAAAGCTGGGTGGTGGGAACATGGGGTTTATTGTACATATTTTTGAGCATTCAAATATACATATATTTAGTATGTTTGTAATTTTTCACAATAAAAGATTGAAAAGAAAAGAAAAGAGGCGTCTAAATGGGATAGCCGGAACACTGGGACAGAGAAAAATATCTAAATTTTCTACCTATACTTTGGGGAGTTTTTTTCCTTGAAAATGTGTCCTGGATCTCTCTTTCTGTTTCTTTGCTTAGGTAGATCTAGTGATAAGAAGCAAATTTCCATGTTAATTGTCCATTATTGTTAAATATATACTAATATATACATAATTATCATAGATAATTATGTAGTGCCCCACAACACACACACACATACACACACACATCCTGAACAATGCTCCTGGCAGTGGAATAATTGGGAACATTATTATTGAGTAATTCAAATAATAAAATGTCCATGTATGCCCCCATGCCTTACTCTCTTAATGGATTCAAATCAGATGTCTGGTAATGCATGTGCTCTCAGCATAATAGAAATATTTAACTTTTGAAATAACATTTTTCCAAGTATTAAAGTAACATATGCTCATTATAGAAAAATAAGGGAAAAAAGGCAAGCAGAAAAAAATTAAAATCACCCTTAATATCTCACCATTCAGAAATGATAATTACTGCTTACATATCTCTCCTCCCTCTCTCGCTTTCTCCTGTGGGTATGTGTGTGGTATGATTTGTAATGGTTGTGTGATATAAAATGGACACTCAGTAATATTTATTAAATGGAACAAAGGAGTGGAATTCTTTTTGCTAAGCTGTATTTTCTGACTTTTCTGCTAAGAACATGGACTTCTTATATAAATACATAAGCACACACACAAACATATTTGAAGGGTTAGGTGAATTGTGCTGTCGTCCAACAACTGAATACCCTACAGCCATTAAAATATATACATGTGCATCAAATGTGTATATAGAAGAAATATTTTTATGGGAAAAAAAACTATAGTGTCGAAAACTGTATTTTATGAGTAGTGTATGTTTATAAATATGCTAAAAGGAACACGTTTAATAGAATTGCTGCCCACATCTGATTGGTTTGACCATCTCCTAAGATGGCCCCAACAAGAGAAAGGGTTGAAGAACAAGTCCCTTTCCTCGTTTTCTGGAACTGTGTACCCTTGGAGAAAGAAGAGTACTGAGAGGAGGTGAACCACAAAACGTGTCATGAACTGAGGAAATGCCAGCAGATGTGAAACCTTTGACCAGGTTATCCTGGTAGTTAAGGCTTCAGAGTCACATTATTTGAGTGTGAATCCTGGGTCTGTCACTTATTACACGACACTAGGCAAGTTACTTTAACCTCTCTGTGTCTCAGTTTCCTCACCAAGTGTAACATGAGAACAATTATTGTTATTTGGAGGAATACAGAAGCTAATATATATGTAAAGCATATAAAACAATGTCTGGCACATAATAAGCATGAAATACAAGTTAAGTGAATATTGTTATTACTATTACACCCAGTTTTATTTCCCAGAGATGGTCACAATTACAACTCATATGTTGGCAAACAGCCTCCTATTCAGTCTAATATGAATCAAATACATTTAAAAATCTACAATAATTGAACAAAGAATTATATGTTCAATTAGTCCCTCTCTTGTCTACATCATTAATTTTTCCTTCCGGCTCTATCCAGATAAACTCTAGTGTCTCCCATCTTGGGATCCAGGGAAGTCCTTTCCTGACTCTGTGTCCCTTCTAACTACTGCCCCGCTTCTCTGCTCCTCTTCACAGCAAAACTTTGTGAAGAGTTTGTCTTTGGCATCTGACTCCGCTAACTACTCCCTCATTCCAGCTGCTGTTTAGTCGCTTGGACTTCTCAACACCCCATGGTCCACATTCTACCGTTTTGGCTTCCTTTTCTCAGTCTCTCTCTCTCTCTCTCTTTTTTTTTTTACTCTTCTTTTCCTGTACCACTTCCAGATTTAGAGGTGCCTTGGAGTTACATTCTCTCCTAGATGATCTCATGTGGTCCCATGGTTTTAAATGTTATTTCTGTACAGTGACTCCCGAATGTATATATCTAGCCCTGCCCTTTCCTATGAGCTCCAGAATCTGGTAAAATTGACACATATTCCTGGATATCTTACAGACTCAACCTTAACATGGTCAAAAAGGATTTTCGATAATCTTCTCCACCCTTCCACACAGTCATTCCTCTCCCAGACACCCTCATCTAAGAAATATCACTATCCACAGGTTTGCTCAAACCAGCAAGTCCCGTTGTCTCTTTTGCCAAAGTTCATCCAGAATCTGTCTACTTCCTTTGCTCTCCGGCTACCACCCTTTTCTAAATCACCATCATGTCTTGCCTTGATTACTAAAACAGCCTATAATTGGCCTCCTTGATTCCTCCCTTGATCCCCTACATTTCATTCTTTACTCTGTTGTCAGAGTGGTCTTTTAACTTAATGAAAACATGCTTAGGTCATTCCCATGTCTACAATGCTCCATGGCTTCCATATCACCTAAAATAAAGTCCAAGTTCCTTGCCACAGTCTGGCCTATACCCACCACTCTAAGGGACCGTACTGATCCCTTGATTTATTGTGCGTGCTCCAGCCACACTGGCCTTCCTGCTAGTCCTCTAACTTAGCAAATTCAGCCATCCTCCAGCCTTTGCCCTGGTTCTTTCCGCTGATCTAGAACACTCTTCTTTCTAACCTTCTCAATGCGTGGCTAGCTCTTCCCTATTATTCAGGTTTTAGCTTAAATATTCTCTCTTTAAAGAAGCCTTTCCAAACTGACGTAACTTCTCCTCATTCACTCTTTCACATGCCCTTATTGCTTCATACCACTTATTCTTATCTGACGTTATATTCTGTACTTACTTGAAGACTTGTTTATCTATCTCCCTCAGTACAAGAGAAGTTCCACTAGAGTACTGATGATCTTGCTGGGGTGCTGCTGTACTCCAGCACTTAGAACAGTGCCTGGCACATGGGCGATGCTCAGTGAGTATTTGTTGAACGAATGAATGAATGAATGAATGAGCAATCTGCTGTGTTTGTGCTCTTTTAGGGATACGTGGAAGTGCAATGCATGATTCCAGACACTAAGGAACTTACAATTTAATTGTGGAGTCATAAGCACGTGCCAAATTAAATAGCAATAAGGTTTAGAGCCACCGAGACTTTAGAACTCATTGAAAGGTACAGAAGATAAGGTCTGTAAGGAGATCTAAGAAACACTGTGAGCAGGAATTTCAGAAAAGGGTTGGGATTTTACCTGGGACTGTGATATGCAGAGTAGAAAGAATGTTGTACTGTTGTAAGAAAAGCCTAAGAAAAACTTAGGTTTAACAGTCAAGTGTCAGAAAGACTTTATTGTCAGCCCTGACATTTCACAGCACATCTGTAGCAGGGAGTCGAGTTGGCAGAAGAAGACTTGTCAAAACATTGCATCCTCAACTTGGAAGAGGAATTTCGATGGATTCATTTTTCCCAAATATTTTCCACAGAATACTGATTTCAAAGGATGGTCATAAATATTACATGAAGAAAGAATTCCTTTGCAAATATATTTGAAAACTTTGGGTTAAACTGGATTAATGGTTTTCTTTACTGCAAAACATCTCAGAAGCTTTAATATGCTAATATTTCTTCTGACTCTCCAGGATAAGAATAAAATATATAGCATTTTTCACATTTAATTGACCATAAATTTTTATTTACAAATCCTCTTTGGCCTTGCATTCTTTGCTCAAATATACTTTGGGGGAAAGTTAAGATATCTGAACAACTAGGTCATAGTAGATTTTTATACCTAATTTAAGTCATCTTGGAAATAATATTTTAAAATTTTTACATCTTACATAAAATTTAATAGTTGTGGTAATAACAATAATAAAAATGGTTAAAAATTATTAATATTTACTATGCACAAGGCAATTTGCTGGGCACTTTACTTACATTATATGCTAGAAAGATAAACCCTACATTTACCACGGAGTTGCCATGGGACTTAGGCCACACTCCTGATTATCCTGATCTTCAGTTTTCTTACCTCTAAAGATAGAGTAGTAATATCTGCATTATAGGGTGGTTGGAAGGACTTAGTGAGATATTACTTGTAAAACTCTTATACAGTACCTGTTCATGTTAAGTTTTCAATAAATAATAGTGTTATTATAATTATCTAATCCTTGCAACTACCTTCCAAGTTTAGAATAGAATCCTCCTTATATAGAGGAGGACACTGAGAGTCAGAGAAGTTAAGTGACTTGCTCTAAGCCACACAGCTACTAAGGAATTGAGAACACTAAGAAGCTGCTTATTGAAAGAGATGATTCTTTGAGTCCCCTGCAACTTTTACTTAGAAAAACTTTGTCTCGATGACCAAGAAGCAAACTAAAAAGAACATTGCCTTGGGGGCCAGCCCAGTGGTATAGTGGTTAAGTCCACACACTCCATTTCAGCAGCCCATGGTTCATGGGATTGGATTCCAGACATGGGCCTACACACTACTCATCAAGCCATGCTATTGTGGCGTCCCACATATAAAATAGAGGAAGATTGGCACAGATATTAGCTCAGCAACAATCTTCCTCAAGCAAAAAAAGGAAGATTGGCAACAGTTGTTAGCTCAGGGCCAATCTTCCTCACCAAAAAAAAAATATTCAAAAAAAAAAACCACTGCCATCCAGAGGCCACTCCCAGAAATTACAGATACATGGTCCCCAGGGTCTTGAGGAGGGATTTGAGAACAATTCCTATTAGATTAAGCCCATCTCTTTGGCAGCAAAGTGACAGCATACATTATACCAAAAGAGTTACGAGGTTTTGTGTATGCTGCCTAATTAACCAATGGAAAACAAATAATCTAAATTCAATACAATCATTTGTAATTTTCATTTTAAAAATTTGTGATTTAACAATTTTTCATTTTAAAATTTAAATTTAGAAAGTTTAAGACATATTTAAAAAATTGTGGAGGCTGGCCCAGTGGTGCAGTGGTTAAGTTCGCATGTTCTGCTTCGTCGACTGGGGTTCGCCAGTTTGGATCCTGGGTGTGGACCTACATACTGCTTGTCAAGCCATGCTGTGGCAGGCATCCCACATATAAAGTGGAGTAAGATGGGCACGGATGTTAGCTCAGGGCCAGTCTTCCTCAGCAAAAACAGGAGGATTGGTGGCAGATGTTAGCTCAGGGCTAATATTCCTCAAAAAAAAAATTTGTGATTTAACATTTTAAAAATTTTCTTTGTGTTTAGGAAAGACTCTAGAGTTTAAAAAAATCCCTAGTGTTAGGTATTTCTGTATGTTAGCAATTCCAACAGAGCTTTTATTTAAATGTGCCCTTTTAAATAAACAGATTTTTACTTCAACCAAACTGTAAACTTTACACATTTTTCCCACATACTTGTGTCAAATGTGTGAATTATGTGAAAGAGGTAGTGCTTCAGGATGATGACCCTTGAAAAAAACACTGGATTGCCCGAGGAGAGCCCATATATGCCTTCGAGCTTGCCTAATGTGGTGTTACAAGTCTGTGCTTTTCAGATCTTTGGGGACACTTGTTTTTCTTCCTTTGGTCAGGCCTCAGAGAGCCCAAGAACTTATTTGAAATCAAATCCCCATGGTTTTAAAACATTGTTTAAGACAGCAGACATTAAAATCTGCTAATTAATACAACTAAATTTAATTTATGCTAAGATTAGAACACCGGGCACAGTGTCCAATAACCTATACCTTCAAAGATGCTTTATTGGCCTTTCTGTGATGGTCTTTTTGTCCCATCTGAAGTGTAGCCTTCCTTACTGCTCTGATAATGCCCCTGTGGTCCAAAAGGAACATATAAAGTACTGATGTTTCTCAGAGAAAGTAATAGCAAATGTTTTCTTTAACAGGAACTCAAAGCAAAAACTCAGATCAAAGAATATATGGTTTAGACAGGAAGGACTCCAAACCCCACAAGCCCGAGGGAGGAAATGTAAGGAGATATCCTGATTCTTTGGCAGATTTAAAGAAACAAATAACCAGCCTTCTGAATTGTAGTTTAGTATCTTGCTTTAAAAAGAATTAAAACCACAATTATTTAATATATACAAAACCTGTCTAGTCCTGACATATTCCAGTTTTCTGGAATGAATGTTACTCTTAAATATTGTTGATTTTTTCCTCTGATGTAAATATCTTTCCAAACCCTTAAAACAGGTTAAATTAAGTGAGACAAGAAGACATTGGATTGGCCGTGGTATGTAGGGTTCTGGCTGGTGAGTAAAGCAAATCAGAAGTGTTTTAAGTCCCTATCAGCCCTGGGTGAGCAATTAATAATTAACAGAGAGCATTTTAAATAAAATCACTCATGAGAGTGATTCATTGTTTAAAATACTATCCAGCTAGCATAAAACCAGACTAAAGTCACAACTGTTTTTAGCCTCAATTCAATGTTTCAGGATGTTTGTTTGTTGTTGTTGTTGTTTTACATACTCGAAGCCCTGTGTCATGTGGTAAACAATATGTTTATTTCATTTATTCTACTCTTGAATTGGTAATTAGAGTAGCCTTCTAAAGTCTTTAAGTAGTAGGTCCTATTTTACGCTCTTTAATTGCATACTGAGAATACTATCAAGCAACTGTCAGTAGATTGTTCTTTAGATTTAGTTTGGGTAGACTTGGTCAGTTCTTGGATTAACTTAGTTCACTTGTATCTCTTTATATTCATCATTGTCCTTCCTGTCCTCTAGCAGTCCCTAATCCGTATTCATTTGTCTGTTTATACTTCTCAGATTGGCACTGCCATGGTCCAGATCTGAGTCTTCCTCCCCATCTTCCCTATCAGTGCAGTTTCCTCCTAACTATTCCTTCTGCCTGATTTCAGTTGATGCTGCTATGACTTCCTAATATTTTTAATGTGTGTACTCATGGTAAAATGCACTTTCTCTTTTTTCTACTTAGTAGATTCTACTATGTCATCTCTGAAGTCTTTTGGATATCATGACTTCATACCATCCAGTGGGCTCATCCTATCTTATCCCATTTGTTCCCCATTACTTCCGCTCATGGACCCCTATCTTCAAGGATGCTAGCCTTCTTATTGATACACACTCCTCAGATCTACTTCTTGAGTTTTCCTCTTTCTGTACTATATTAGTTAGAGCTTTTTAGTGACAATTGGCAAACACCCAACACTAATACTTCAAAGGAAAAGAGAGAGAGAAAGAGGAAGAGGGAGGGAGGAGGAAACGAGAGAGAGAAAGAGGATATGAATGTGAATGTATTGGAGAATTCTAGCAGTTAGATCTATCATGGATGGATCCAGAGGCTCAAATGCCATCAGTCTTCTTCCCTCCATGTCTCAACCACTTCCTTCAGAATTGGCTTTATTCTCCTACTCCTTGGGCATCCAGCAGCCTCGGGCTTGCACCCATTCTGTTGAGTAACCAGAAGAGAAAAGAGTGATCTTCTCTTCACAGTAGATACACAAAAGTCCTGAAAATTGGTCTCACTGGGTCTTCTTGTGTCGTATACCTATCCCTGAACAAGTTCCTCTGACCAGAAGAATGCAGTGGTCTGATTGGCCAGGCCTGAATCACACATTCAACCTGTAACGGGGGGGTGAAGTTGTCTCTATCCAGATCATATGGACTGAGAATGAAGAAAGGGGACAGGGAATCAAGGTGCTGTCAACAGAAGAAGAGAGAGTGGATGCTGGACAGGCAAAAAGAACAGATGTCCACCACATGGTCCTGTAATGTACATCTTGCCTCCTTCCTTTTCTTTGAATATGTACTCTTGCAATCCTCAAAAGGCTTTAATGACACTACATAAAACTGATATGTACACATACCTATTTAGCAACTAGGAGATCCATGTGTGTCTTGTCACACAACCAATTGCAAATTTTTTTAATGAATTTTATTTTTTAATGTGTTTCTATGTTCTGTGCATATATCTATCATTGTAATTATGAACCATCATATGTTACAATTATCCATTTGTATATCCCTCTTCTCTACTAGATTATGCATCCTTGGCAAATACCTCAGAGTCTGATACATGGCAAGCACTGAATGAACGTTTGATCAATAAATGAATATATCAATGAGCAAAGCTTTTTAGTATTCACAGTACCTAGTCTCAGATATAGTAACTGTTGATTTATTGTCAGCCTTCAAAGCATGTGCCTTTTTCTTTGAGGTACAGCTATTCCTTTAAAATAAAACATGTGTGTTTGGATCTAGGCAATTTTTAAAAAGAAAATGAGTCCAAGTAATGAGTTATAGATCAATCTTATCAAGCTTAATTTTTTCCTTCAAATCTTTTCTTATCCTATGGTTGACTCAAGGTGGGTGTAATAAAAGCACCAGAACATTGAGTTCATTTCAGCTAGTATCCAATAGTTGCCTTCACTGTGATACTTGCTGTTAAATTGACAGAAGGAGAAGGCATAGTGTGCTTGGCTCAAAAATATGGCTACAAGATTTTTCAGCTTTTCTTATCAAGAGATAGTCTTTTTCCCCACTCCTTGAATCTCTGGTGGCCTTGTGGTCTATTTTGACCAACAGAATGTGGCAAAAGTGAAATTGTGCAAGTTCTGGGCCAAGGCTTCAAAATGCCTTGCAGCTTCCTGCTTCACCTCTTGGAATATTCCTGCAACCATGAAAGAAAGTCTGGGCTAGACTAACAAATGATGCAAGGCCCCGCCAATAGCTAGTATCAAGGCCCCCGATACATGAGCGTGCACGTTAGTCCCTCCAGCCCCAGCTGAGCTACCAGATGACTGCCAGTCGCCTTAGTGATCCTGGATGAGATAAAACAGAATACTGCCCGCATGAGCCCAGCCCAAATTGTTGACTCTAGAATCACAAGAAAAAAGGGATTGTTGCTGTTTTAAGTCACGAGGTTTTGTGATGGCTTGTTATGTAGCAGTAGATAAGTGATACACATAGGAAATTACCCTTAAGAAGTTTTTGAAATTATTCTGAATATGAATCAAGACAAAAGACCCAAAGCCATCTATAGATTCAATGCAGTCCCTATCAAAATTCCAGTGGCATTTTTCACAGAAATAGAAAAACAAATCCTAAAATTCACATGTAACCACAAAAAGACCCCAAATAGCCAAAGCAATCCTAAAAAAGAAGAACAAAGCTGGAGGCATCGCACTTCCTGATTTCAAGCTCTATTGGAAAGCTATAGTAATCAAACCAGTATGGTATTGGCATAAAAACAGACACAGAGACTAATGGAACAGAATTGAGAGCCCAGACATAAACTGACCCATATACAGTCAACTAATATTTGACAAAGGAGCCAAGAATACTCAATGGGGAAAGGATAGTCTCTTCAATAAATGGTGCTGGGAAAACTGGATAAACACATGCAGAAAAATGAAATTGAACCCCTATCTTACATCACTCACAAAAATTAACTTGAAATGGATTAAAGACTTGATAACTTTTTTTCCTCCTCAAAGCCCCAGTGCATTGTTGTATATCCTAGTTGTAAGTCATTCTTCTTTGTGAGCCACCACCATAGCATAGCAACTGACAGACAGGGGTTCTGGTTCTGCAACTGGGAAACAAACTCGGGCCGCCGAAGCAGTGAGTGCCCAACTTTAACCACTAGGCCATCACGACTGGCTCTGGATTAAAGATTAAATGTAAGGCCTGAAATTGTAAAACTACTAGAAGAAAACATAGGCAAAAGTTCCTTGACTTTGGTCTTGGCCATGATTTTTTGGATATGACACAAAAAGCACAAGCAAAAAATAAGTAAGTGGACTATATTGAACTAAAAAGCTTCTGCATAGCAAAAGAAACAATCAGCAAAATGGAAGGGTAGCCTATGGAATGGGAGGAAATATTTGCAAGCTATCTATCTGATTGGGGGTTAATATCCAAAATGTATAAGGAACTCATACAACTCAATAACAACAACAACAAAATCCAGTTAAAAAATGGGCAGAGGACTTGAATAGACATTTTTCCAAAGAAGACATACAAACAGCCAACAAGTACATAAAGAGATGTCGACATCACTAATCATCAGGGAAATGCAAATCAAAACCACAATGAGATATCACCTCATACCTGTTAGAATGGCTATCATCAAAAAGACAAGAGATAACAAGTATTGACGAAGATGTGGAGAAAAGGGAACCCCTCTGCGTTGCTGGTAAGAATATAAATTGGTGCAGCCACTATAGAAAACAGTATGGAGGTTCCTCAAAAAATTAAAAATAGGATTACTATATGATCCAGAAATCCCACTTCCGTATATATATCTGAAGGAAATGAAATTGCTATCTCAAAGAGATACCTGCACTCTCATGTTCATCTCAGCATTATTCACAATAGCCAAGACATGGAAACAGTGTAAGTGTTCATCAATGGATGAATGGATAAAGAAATGTAGTATATATATATACAGTGGAATATTATTCAGTCATGAGAACAAAGGAAATCCTGCCATTTGCAACATGGACGGACCTTGAGGGCATTATGCTAAGTGAAATAAGTCAGACAGAGAAAGACAGATACTGTATGTTCTCATATGTGGAATCTAAGAAAGCTGAACTCAAAGAAATAGAGTAGAATGATGGTTGCTAGGGGCTAGGACGTAGGGGAAATGGAGAGATGCTGGCCAAAGGGTACAAACTTCAGCTATAGGATAACTATGTTCTGGGATCTAATATACAGCAGGGTGACTATAATTAACTCTACTGTATTATATACTTGAAAGTTTTTAAGAGAGTAGATCTTAAATGTTATCATCACACATGCGCAAAATAGGTAAAAATGTGAGAGAATGGAGGTGTTAACTAACTTTATTTTGGTAATAATTTCGCAAAGTGTATGTGTATCAAATCATACTTTGCACACCTTAAAGTTACATATGTTCTGTGTCAATGATATCTCAATAAAGTTGGAAAAAAAGACAAAAGATACAAATAGATGTAGTACAGGATTATATATGATCAAGTGAAGAATGTGTGAGGCAAACAAGATGTGCTAAAAGAGAGGAGAAAGGAAATATTGTTGGACAGAGAAACCAGAGAAGACTTGGAAAAAAATAAATCCTAAGCTGATCTTAGAGAACTGGAAGGAATTCAAAGGATGTAGAAATAAGGAAACACACCTAGTTGGTAATGAGTTAGAGAAGAGTTCATGAGAAAGTATTTAACCTGTCATTAAATGAAATGTCCCTGCGCCTCATACTGAGTTATGTGAACATTTGGGGAGAGCATAGAAGTGGTGGGGGATTGAAGGTGGTTTCTAAAATCCCCAAGACAAACATGGTGTTATCTTCTCAAGCATAAATTTAACAGATTATTTGAAGGAAAAGTTCTATAGCTTGGTAAATTTTTTTAAAAAAATTGTATGAAAGCAAATGCTGATATATGTGGAGTAGAATTCAAAATTCAAATGAATTTTCCACATAGCACATGAGACTTCCAAGAATCCTCTGGCTTGGAGGTAATTCTGTCTATACCCCAGGCTTCTTTGACTCTCCTCTGCCTTTGGGGTCCTTTGGTGGAAAAGACCAAGAAGCACTGTGTTCAACGACCCCTTTACAAGCGTGAACCTCGGAGCTTCTGTCTCTTCTAGTGTGTCTTCCTGGGCTCTTCAGGGCACTTGACAGTTGAACTGATAGTCACTCTGATACCAGATAGTAATTTACAGAGCCCATCAGGGTCAAGGAGTAAAGAGGATCTAAGGCTGCCCAAACAGTGTTAAGATCACCTGCAAAGAAATTTTCTAGAGTGGCTATTGCAATGGCTTTGATACTTAAAAAAAAAAGAGAGAGAGAGAGAAGCCCCAACTCAGCATCTATGGGGAAGTGATCCTGCAGTGAAAATGTGTTAACCCAGAAACATCTTGATTATCTACCGGCCATTTATATGTGGCCAATCTCACTTTCAAATTATGAGCATAAATAAGCATATAACATGATCATGTCCTTAATATATCTCACAGATTTAGTAACCTGCAGATCAGCAGCACCCATTAAAACAAAACATTTTCCTTTTTCCTAACCCAGGGAAAATATGAAACACTAAAATAGAGAGGAAATCTGTTTAGGTTTAGCCTGAGAAGTCATGACGTTCGCCATGAAAAGGCTGAGATCTTCTGAACAGGGGAATGGGAAAGGATATTGCAAACCACCTCTCCCGTGACCACCACCAAGCCGTGTCCTCACTGGCTGTTTGAGGTGTTACAGGTTATCGGATCATTGAACCCAGATGTTAAAAAATAAGTACAAAACAGCTAAGAAGACCAAAGATAAAAAGTGACTTTGATGTCATCTGAGACGGTGAGAATAGTCAAGTCAGACGGATGTTATTTATCTGTCAGAGTGAAAATGTTCCTGTATCGGGTATATTTGAACTTCAGTTCTTTGCCTGTATTTGGCTTTTCTTGGTGTGAACTTTAAATACCTCACTTAAGATGTCCAATTCTATCTGTGATACCTTGGCTATGATCCCTCCATTCTGCAGTCACTGCAGACAGAAAGAAGAACTAAAGGACAATGTAAGAAGGAAAAAACTATGGTGTATTTCTTTTCTTTTTTTTTTAAAGATTTTATTTTTCCTTTTTCTCCCAAAGCCCCCAGGTACATACTTGTGTATTTTTAGTTATGGGTCCTTCTAGTTGTGGCATGCCTCCTCAGCATGGCTTGATGAGCGGTGCCATGTCTGCGCCCAGGATTCGAACCGGCAAAACCCTGGGCCGCTGAAGCAGAGCTCGGGAACTTAACCACTCGGCTACAGGGCTGACCCCCTGGTGTATTTCTTTTTTAAACTTCCAAGCAAGCGTGTATAAGATTACTGGATTCTCAGGTATTTCTTGAGACATTAAATATTTTAGATTTCTTTTGTAGGTTAGACCTCATGGAATTCAATACACTGTTCTGTCATGGTCTAAATTCTTGTAATATGGTGTCTCAAGGTGTGCAAACTGGTTCTGTCTCACTTTGTGATTTCGTCTTCTATCGGTGTGCTTCAAGCTATTTGGTGCTGCTCCTTTTGCATATATTATTTTAGCCTGCTTCCCAGTGGCATTAATCACTTCACTTTAGTCAGCATAAACCAACAAGTTCATGGGAATCCAGGTGTGCTTACCTCAGGTGGTAGTCCTGGCATGAAGGACACCAGTGATTACCTGTGTTGATCCTATCTTTTGAACCACATGTAAGACAATAAAATTGTTCATCTGTTTTCTCTCCAGCATGATTTCACTGAAGCAATTCATTAAGTGTCACTGTTTTTATGGGATGTTGAAGCCATTCCAATTTCAGTGGCAGTGATACAATTTGGCATGATTTTAGATATTTTTCATGGGATAAAAATGATTACTTGGCTGAGATAAAGGCGCAGTCTGCTCACAGAAAGTGTTTAGTTTGGCCAGACTATTTCATTGTCCATTGTTCATTCTAGAGAATCTGTCACTCAACGTTATAATCACAAAGGGCTCAGGAAGGCTTATTTTGCTTCCTGTTTTACCTCTTGTAAGACCACTGCAAGTTCACTGGAGAACGCAAACGAAAGGACTTTAGTAAATGTTTAAATCAGTTAAATTTTTATGGTTGTTTTGGAAGAATTGCATATGGTTTCCAAGGATCCATTTAAGTTGGCTATCTACAGAAAAAATATTTTTGCTTCTACGTGGAAGCAGAATTTAATCTGATACCTTGTGTATTTATTTAGCTCTCATTTTATGGATGCATATCATTCAGTTCCAGATAAATTTTAATGCAAAGAAATTACCATGTCAGATTTCTCTTTTGATATTTGTGTTTTTCTTTGATTTATCTGACTTAAGATTTAAAGTACTTTGATGAAATTTTGCCCTTGAATTACAGTGTTACAGCCCAGAGGGTCTGTTAAATATCATCTAATTTCACCCTCCATGTCATATAGATGAGGAAATGGAAACCTGGAGAATTAAGTAATAGTGATCAGGTCACAGAGTTAGTTGGTGGCATGGCTGGGACCAAACTGGAACTCTCCTGGCTCCTAGTTTAATTGTTTTTCTACTAGTTCACACTGCAGTGTTCTTTCCTCTTTTCTGCTTGCTATATTAACAAGAACTTAGAATTCCAATCTCCAAGATGGTTTTTCTTTTTTTCCTTTTTTTTTTATTGAGTTAATGATAGGTTACAATCTTGTGTGATTTCAGTTGTAGATTAATGTTTGTCATTTGTGTTGTAGGTGCACCATTTCACCCTTTGTGCCCACCCCCCACCCCACCTTTCCCTTGGTAGCCACTAATCTGTTCTCTTTGTCCACATTTTTAAATTCCTCATATGAGTGGAGTCATACAGAGATTATCCTTCTCTAACTGGCTTATTTCATTTCACATAATTCCCTCAAGGTCCATCCATGTTGTTGCAAATGGGATGATTTTGTTCTCTTTTGCAGCTGAGTAGTATTCCATTGTATATATATACCACAACTTCTTTATCCATTTGTCTGTTGATGGGCACTTTATCCATTCATCTGTTGATGGGCACATGTCTTGGCTATTGTAAATAATGCTGCAATGAACATTGGGGTGCATAGGACTTTTGGAATTGCTGACTTCAAGCTCTTTGGATAGATACCCAGTAGTGGGATGGCTGGATTGTATGGTAGTTCTATTTTTAATTTTTTGAGGAATCTCCATACTGTTTTCCATAGTGGCTGCACTAGTTTGCATTCCCACCAGCAGTGTATGAGGGTTCCATTCTCTCCACAACCTCTCCAACATTTGTTACTATTACATTTAGATATTTTTGTCATTCTAATGGGTGTAAGGTGATACCTTAGTGTAGTTTTGATTTGCATTTCCCTGATGATCAGCGATGATGAGCATCTTTTCATGTGCCTATTGGCCATCAGTATATCTTCTTTGGAGAAATGTCTGTTCATGTCTCCAGCCCATTTTTTGATGGGGTTGTTTAATTTTTTGTTGTTGAGTTGTGAGAGTTCTTTATATATTATGGATGTTAAGCCTTTGTCAGATATATGACTTGCAAATATTTTTTCCCAGTTAGTGGGTTGTTTTTTTGTTTCAATCCTGTTTTCATTTGCCTTGAAGAAGTTCTTTAGTCTGATGAAGTCCCATTTGTTTATTCTTTCTATTGTTTCCCTTCTCTGAGAAGACATGGTGTCCGAAAAGGTCCTTTTAATACTGATATCAAAGAGTGTACTGCCTACGTTTTCTTCTAGAAGCCTTATGGTTTCAGGTCTCACCTTTAGGTCTTTGATCCATTTTGAGTTTATTTTGGTGAATGGTGAAAAAGAATGGTCAATTTTCATTCTTTTACATATGGCTTTCCAGTTTTCCCAGCACCATTTGTTGAAAAGACTCTCTTTTCTCCATTGTATGCACTCAGCTCCTTTGTCGAAAATAAGCTGTCCATAGATGTGTGGTTTTATTTCTGGGCTTTCAATTCTGTTCCATTGATCTGTGCACCTGTTTTTGTACCAGTACCATGCTGTTTTGATTACTGTAGCTTTGTAGTAAGTTTTGAAGTCAGGGATTGTGATGCCTCCCGTTTTGTTCTTTTTTCTCAGGATTGCTTTAGCAATTCAGGGTCTTTTGTTACCCCATATAAATTTTAGGATTCTTTGTTCTAATTCTGTAAAGAATGTCATTGGGATTCTGATTGGGATAGCGTTGAATCTGTAGATTGCTTTAGGTAGAACGGACATTTTAGCTATGTTTATTCTTCCAATCCATGTACATGGAATGTCTTTCCATCTCCTTATGTCGTCATCCAATTCTCTCAGAAAGGCCTTGTAATTTTCATTATATAGGTCCTTCACTTCCTTAGTTAAATTTACCCCGAGGTATTTTATTCTTTTTGTTGCGATTGTGAATGGTATTGTGTTCTTGAGTTCTTTTTCTGTTAGTTCATTGTTAGAATATAGAAATGCTACTGATTTATGCAAATTGATTTTATACCCTGCAACTTTGCTGTAGTTGTTGATTACTTCTAAGAGTTTTCCAATGGATTCTTTGGGGTTTTCTATATATAAGATCGTGTCGTCTGCAAACAGCGAGAGTTTCACTTCTTCCCTCCCTATTTGGATTCCTTTTATTCCTTTATCTTGCCTGATTGCTCTGGCCAGGACCTCCAGTACTATGTTAAATAAGAGTGGTGATAGAGGGCATCCTTATCTCGTTCCTGTTTTCAGGGGGATGGCACTCAGTTTTTGCCCATTGAGTATGATGTTGGCTGTGGGCTTGTCATATATGGCCTTTATTATGTTGAGGTAGTTCCCTTCTATGCCCATTTTGTTCAGAGTTTTTATCATAAATGGCTGTTGAATCTTGTCAAATACTTTCTCTGGATCTATTGAGATGATCATGTGGTTTTTATTCCTCAGTTTGTTGATGTGGTGTATCACGTTGATTGATTGCGGATGTTGAACCATCCCTGTGTCCCTGGTATGAATCCCACTTGATCATGATGTATGATCCTTTTGAAGAATTGCTGAATTCTGGTGGCCAAAATTTTGTTTAGAATTTTTGCATCTATATTCATCAGTGATATTGGCCTATAGTTCTCTTTTTTCGTGGCGTCCGTGTCTGGCTTTGGTATCAGCGTGATGTTGGCCTCATAGAATGTGTTAGGAAGTGTTCCATCCTCCCTAATTTTTTGGAATAGCTTGAAAAGGATAGGTATTAAATTCTCTCTGAAAGTTTGGTAGAATTCCCCAGGGAAGCCATCTGGTCCTGGGGTTTTATTCTTTGGGATGTTTTTGATTGCTGTTTCAATCTCTTTCCTTGTGATTGGTCTGTTCAAATTGTCTGCTTCTTCTTGAGTGAGCTTTGGGAGATTGTAGGAGTCCAAGAATTTATCCATTTCCTCTAGGTTATCCATTCTGTTAGCATAGAGTTTTTAGTAGTATTCTCTTATAATCCGTTGTATTTCTGCAGAGTCTGTTGTCATTTCTCCTCTTTCATTTCTGATTTTGTTTATTTGAGCTTTCTCCCTTTTTTTCTTTGTAAGTCTGGCTAGGGGTTTGTCAATTTTATTTATCTTCTCAAAGAACCAGCTCTTTGTTTCATTGATCCTTTCTACCGCCTTTTTCGTTTCAATAGTATTTATTTCTGCTCTGATTTTTATTATTTCTCTCCTTCTGCTGACTTTGGGCTTTATTTGTTCTTATTTCTCTAGTTCAGTTAGGTGTAGTTTAAGATCACTTATTTGGGATTTTTCTTGTTTGTTAAGATGTGCCTGTATTGCGATGAATTTTCCTCTTAATACAGCTTTTGCTGTATCCCATATGAGTTGGTATGGCATGTTATCATTTTCATTAGTTTCCACGTATTTTTTGATTTCTTCTTTAATTTCTTCAATGATCCATTGCTTGTTCAGTAGTGTATTGTTTAGTCTCCACATCTTTGTGCCTTTCTCAGCTTTTTTCTTGTAATTAATTTCTAGCCTTATAGCATTATGATCAGAGAAGATGCTTGTTATTATTTCAATTTTTTTAAATTTGTAGAGGCTTGCCTTGTTTCCCAACATATGGTCTATCCTTGAGAATGTTCCATGTGCACTTGAGAAGAATGTGTATTCAGCTGTTTTAGGGTGAAGTGATCTATATATGCCTATTAAGTCCAATTGTTTTAGTTTTTCATTTAGCTCCACTATTTCTTTGTTGATTTTCTGTCTGGATCATCTGTCCATTGATGTGAGTGGGGTGTTGAGGTCCCCTACTATTATTGTGTTGTTTTTAACATCTTCCTTTAGGTCTGTTAATAGTTGCTTTATGAACCTTGGTGCTCCTATGTTGGGTGCATAGATATTTATAAGTGTTACTTCTTCTTGATGAAGTGTCCTTTTGATCATTATATATTGTCCCTGTGTGTCTCTCTTTACCTGTCTTATTTTGAAATCCACTTTGTCTGATATAAGAATTGCAACACCTGCTTTTTTTTCCTTGCTATTAGCTTGAAGTATTGTCCTCCACCCCTTCACTCTGAGCCTGTGTTTGTCCCTGGGGCTGAGGTGTGTTTCCTGGAGGCAACAAATTGTTGGATCTTGTTCTTTAATCCATTTAGCCACTCTCTGTCTTTTTATTGGAGAGTTCAATCCGTTTACATTGAGAGTGATTATTGATGCATGTGGACTTAAAGCTGTCAATCTGTTGCTCATTATCTGGCTTTCCTGCTTTTCTCTTCCTGTGTGCTTTATCCTACCCATTTGATACTGCAATTTCTTATGCTGGGTTTCTTATATTTTTGCTTATTTATGTTTTGTGTCTCTGTTCTGTTGCTTAGTTTAGTGTCTACCCTGAAGTTTGTATTTAGAATCTCGTGTATAATATAGTCTGTTCTCTGGTGATCTCTTACTTACTTGGCCTAGACTAATTTAGTCCCTTTGCTCTTCCCCTCCTAAATTATGATTTTCACTTCTTGTTCCAACTTGTGTTATGAGTTTGTAGTTAGAGTGATAAGATCATCTTTGCTTTGGTAGTTTCCTTACCTTTATCCTAATGCTATAGTTGAATATTTGCTATCCTATTCTGGTTCTGTTTACCTGTCTCCCTACTCTGTGGTTTGTGACCCCTTTCTCCCTTTTTTCTTTTTTCAGGTATGAGAGCCTTCTTGAGGATTTCTTGTAGTGGAGGACTTTTGGTTACAAATTCCCTTAACTTTTGTTTGTCTGGAAAAGATTTAATTTCTCCCTCATATCTGAAGGATATTCTTGCTGGATAGAGTATTCTTGGCTGAAGATTTTTATCTTTTAAAGCTTTGAATATGTCACTCCATTCTCTCCTAGCTTGTAAGGTTTCTGCAGAGAAATCCGCTGAAAGTCTGATAGGGGTTCCTTTGTAGGTAATTCTCTTTTGTCTTGCAGCCCTGAGTATTCTTTCTTTGTCATTCATTTTTGCCATTTGTACTACTATATGCCTTGCAGTAGGTCTTTTTACATTGACAAATCTAGGAGATCTGAAAGCTTCCTCTACACACATTTCTCCCTCAATCCTAGATTTGGGAAGTTCTCTTCTATAATTTCATTAAGCACACTTTCTGCTCCATTTTCCTTTTCCACGTTCTCGGGAATTCCTATGATCCTTAAATTCTTTCTCCTCATTGAATCTGCTATCTCTCTAATACTTTCCTCATTCCTTTTAATCCTTAGTTCTCTGTCTTCCTCTGTCTGGAGCCATTCAGCCTATCTTCGATTATGCCAGTTTGCTCTTCTATGGAGTCTACCTGGGCATTCAGGGAATCTGTATTCTGTTTTATCTGGTCCATTGTGTTTTTCATCTCTAGTAATTCTATTTGATTCTTCTTTATAATTTCAATCTCTTTTGTGAAGTAACTCCAGAACTCGGCTTGTTTCTCTATCTTTCCCTCTACCTCATTGAGTTTTTTGATTATAGCTGCTCTGAACTCATTTTCATTTAGTTTACCTAATTCCAAGTCCTCAGGACTTAATTCTATGTTTTTATTGTTTTCCTTCTGGTCTGGGGCTTTTATAAATTGCTGGATGGTAGAGGAGCAGTTTTTTCGCATGGTGGTAGAATTCGGTTGCAGTTACAGCCTGTCACCACTAGATGGGCATCGAGAGCCGCGTGTTCTGAGCTCTCCGCCTTCAGGCAAGATGGCGGCGCACAGTGTGCTTTGCCGGGGTGGGGGCGGGGGCGGTTTCTCTTGCACACAGATCTGGATTTGATCAGCTCTGTTCTCTGGTCTCCCCGGACCCTGCATTTATGGGGTCCCTGGGCACGGAAGCTTTCCCCCATCAGCGGGTTTCCACTGTACTGGCGGCGGGAGTCCTAGATGATCCCCTGGTCACGTGGCTCCTCCCCTCCTCCTTCCTGGACCCACATGGCGATCCCAGTTTCTAGGGGATGGAGCGATGTTCTCTCTTACCCTGTTCCAGCTCCTCCGAGGTGGGCAGTAGGGGCTCTGTCTTCTGTCTTTTGATACTGTAGGTCTCTGAGTCCTGGCATTAGGTTCATTAGCTGAAATTCAGGGGGGGTTTTTTTTTCAGTCCTTTGTGGTACTTTGGAGGGGAGAGAGTCCCGGGTCAGATCACCCTGCCATTTTGCTCCGCCTCCTCTTGGCGGTTTGTTTTTCTTATTAGGAATTTCTTTGTAGGGATTTAGCTGTGAAAATGCCACCCTGGATGCCTAAAAAGTAGATTTACCAATCTCACCTATTTCAGTTGCTTTAATGCCAAAACCAAGGCACTCAAAATACTTGTATTTTTCTAGCAATTGACACTTTGCCCTTTTCTTTTTACTTAGGTTGTATTATCCTTTAAAGGATTTCTCACACAATGTATCTCATTTGGATAACAGTAACTAAGCCCAGAATCTCAGGGACGTAAACATTAACATTTTCACCTTGCTGTGTGTATGTCAACATAGTCCTTAGATACCATCCATTTCCAAACTTGCCACTGGATGGTACTGGCTCTTGGGCAAAAGCCCTCCTTATAACAAAGCTCCCCATTGTAAGTGTGCACCTCTCATATGAATATTGGGACTATAGTATGATATATACTTAGGTCTGCAAGGCCACAGCCCTGAGATAGGTGGAGTCTCCCCTGAAGGGGAAGATGATTTCTGATGGTCCTTCCCAGTCCATCACCTGGGAGAGTAGGTCCTCAGACACAGAAATGCAGCTCAGAAGGAAGTGTTGCAAATGCTAAGGGCAGGGAGACAACATAAATGAGTGAAGTTGACCAGAAGGAGGCTCTAGCAAATTGGAGGACACATACCTATTTGCAAAGAGGCAGCTGATGCTCAACTACAGCCAAATGTTGAACATGTGGGAATGGGGGCCACATGTTTCCAGATCTTGTGTGTTTGTGTGTGTGTGTGTGTGTGTGTGTGTGTGTGTGTCTTTAATGCTAGAAAATGTTTTTTGCTTTTTAAAAATATGATCTCTCCAAATTTTCAATGCTAATGACTAAATTCTTAAAAGTTGATTTTTAAGTAGAGCAGAGCTAACAAAATATATCTGTGAACCAGATGTAGTCCATAGTCCAACAGTCTGCAGCTTCTGCCAGAAGAAAGACCTTGAGTCAGCAGAGTAGGAGGTGGCTTCTTTCTGAGCCTTCATCTCTTGTTTTTGAAATAAGAGGAATCAAACTATCTAGTCTTGTTTTTTTTTTTCCTTTTTTCTCCCCAAAGCCCCAGTACTTAGTTGTATATTCTAATTGTAAGTCCTTCTGGTTCTTCTGTGTGAGCCTCCATCACTGCATGGCTACTGATGGACAAATGGTGTGGTTCTGTGCCTGGGAACTGAACCCAGGCTGCCGAAGTGCTAAACTTTACCCACTAGGCCATCAGGGCTGGCCCAGACTATCTAGTCTTATGCTCCTAAATGCTGGAAACTAGCATAAAACTGATAATATAGGGCTGAACAGGGATTAGGATGGAGTAGGGCTAGTACCTACAAATAGTAGGTCACCTCTGATACGCCTGATGATCTAGTTTCATGCCATTTCTATGTTTATTTCTCTTTAGATGTTTATAAAATCTTTTACTAATGCTGCCACTTTGCTCTGTTTTGGGTGGTAAGGAAGAACAGTTGTCCATTCTTGGGCCACAATGTCAAAGGAGAAACAGCTCTGCCTCTTCATGGCCTGGGAATGGTTGCAGGGATCATTAGAAGGAAATCCTGAAGGGGAAGGTGAATCATGAAGGATAATAATTGGGATTATGAGGTTCTGTTACATCATCTGTTGTAGAGATTCTCCCTCTATTGCCAGCCTTGTAGGATAAAAGATGTGTTTTTATTAAGGGAGTTGTCTATTTTCTTATACCTTTCTGCTGATTTGCTCTGATGTTGACTAAGTTACACCCTTAGAGTCTGTTCCTTTGGTTTATCCCCAAGAAGTGGTTTTGTCCTCATTTATTAAACGCAAAATACCAGAGAACATAGTTAGCCTTATCAGTCATTCATGCTGTCTATCAATAAAATTATCAGATATTTTTCTTGAACTGGCTCTAATGAGGGAAAGAGCCAAGGAGAGATCCTGAAAGACAGAGGTGGAGTGAGGGAGAATTAGAGCTGTGGAAGAAACGGAGGAAGGAAGAGGGAGGTAGGGCTTATGAAGAACATTTTGTTTGTTTCACTTCTGCCTACACCTGGTATAAAGCTCCCATTCATTGAGTAAGAGATAGATCCATGTTTCTTAAACCGGGCCTGATAGGCTTGTATAGTTTTGGGAATTGTGAACTGAGGTCTTAGAGTTGGAATAGGTCATATGGCCCAAGGAGGCAAACAACCAAGGAGCACCAGCCATCTGAGGAGTTCCTCTAAACTGAAAGATAGAGACCAAAACAACTATAAAAGGTAACCTAAGGGGAACAGAGACTCTGCAAGGGGAATCCTGAAAAAAAATCCCTTATTAACACACTCTGAAATACAGGAGAAAATATTGTATCCACAAAAAAGAACAGAGTAAAATTTTTTAAAACTCTGAAGAAAATATAGCATAAATGATAAACTTGGCACAAAGAATGAGAAATAAAGATAAGAATATCTTCCAGAAAGAGGAGCAAAGACACAAAGAAATATAAGCTGGGAAAGAAAATTAGAGAGCTAGTGCAAAATGTCTACCACTCAAATAATAGGTGTTCTGGAAAGCAAACAAAGAAAACAGAGGGGAAGAAATCATCAACAAATGGTCCATGAAATTTCCCTTCAAACTGAAGGATGTGAGTTTCCTGATAGAAAAGGCCTACCAAGTATCACCTACCACAAAAGATAAAAGTTGACACATATCATTGTGAAATTTCATAACACTAGGGACAAAGAAAAGATTCTTCAAAGTTTCAGAGAGGGAAAAAAAACAGGACAAATGTAAAATATTTCAAATTGGAATGGCTTTTGACTTCTCAAAAACAGTGACAGATATTAAATGAGTACTGTCTTCAAAATTCTGAAGAAAAATTGTTTCCAACTTAGAATTCCTTACCAAACTATTAATGCAATATAAGGTTAAAATATAAGTGTTTTCATGCATGCAAAGTCTCAGAAAATTTACTTCCCATGGCTAAATTCTTCGAAATCTACTATACCTCCAAAAAAAATACTTGGAACCATGAAACAAAGAGTGAAAACAAATTGAAAGTGAAGCATAATGGTTATTGGAAGCAGTCTAGACTACAGGAGGTCAAAAATCTCCAGGAGAAACTTTTCAGACTAAATTTGACAGAATATCTGTACATCTTCAGTTATTGAGAGGCGATTTAGGTAATTGGCTAGGAATTTGATGCTGAATTCATGATAAATAGAAAAATAATTAAAAAACAAAAAAATATTATCTTAGGGAAAACAAAAATTGGTCTAGAAAAGAAAAGTAGTCATGGGCCATTTGTGAATGTGTAGTTTACATCGTCATAATTCACGTAGTCATAATTTAAAGAACAAATATTGATTTCCATATCAAGTAAATGATTAGATATTAGGACATATGTTCTAGCTGAAAACAATTTAAAAAGCTGAAACAACTATATTTTTAAGTCCTTCCTTTAAATATTGAATATCTAGCAAAATAGTAAAGATTTTATGAGTTTAAAATCTAAGTGAATGAGGAAATCTGGAGCATAAAGCACTTTTACCTTGAGATTATTGTCTGAACCTAGTAAAATTGAACTTTGAATTACATGACCTTGTGGGCTCTGGGAACAGAAGACAAATTCCAAGGACTGCTAAGGTGGGGAATCTAATAAGATATAAACTTTTTTCAAAGGATAGACTACGAGAGGACTCTATCTTCTATGTAATGTTGAACCATAAGTACACCAACACATATACAACCCTCAGAGTATTCCCAGAGAAATTACCTTAGAGATGAGATAGGCAGTTCTAAAAGAATATCCACAAGTAGTTTTCCAGGGAATTTGGGCAACTCAGTATCTACAATTACTAAGTGTATAAGGAGACTACATACCAAAAGCAAGAATTAACATTAAGAAAAACCCGAGATTTCGTTTATTGGAATTATCGGACTCAGAATATAAAGTAATAATGTTTACTCTGTTCTGAAAGAAAATCTAAGCTAGAAAAAGAAAACCAAAAAAGAACAAGCAGATTTGAAAAGGAATCAAATGAACAATTAAGAATGAGAAGTGTAATAATTGAAATCAAAATTAACAACAAATTAGTTAAAGATGAAGAGAAAATTAGTGAACTAGAGGAGAAGTTAGAGGATATCATTTAGAAAGTACAGAAGAAGAAAGAGATATAAAATGTAAAATTTGAAAGAGAGATTGAGTCAAGAAAGTTTAACCTAAAGTTGGATTCTCAGAAGGAGAGGAAAGAAAGAATGAGGCAGAAGCAGCATTTAGGTAATGGCTAAGTATCTTTGAAAACTAATAAAATATACCAACCAGTAGATTCCAGAACCCCAATGAGTCTGAAGCAGGAAAAAGGATAAGAAATATACATATCAAGTAACATGATTAGATAATCAGACACATTCTGGTGAGCCTATAAAACACCAAAGACAAAGAGAAAATTTAGAAAGTATTTTTTTAAAGAGGCAGATTACTTTCAAAGGAGCAGCATTTAAACTGAGAGCTGACCATCAAGAACAATGGAAGGGTGGCTGGCCCCGTGGCCGAGTGGTTAAGTTCCTGAGCTCCACTGCAGGCAGCCCAGTGTTTCATTTGTTCGAATCCTGGGCGCAGACATGGCACTGCTCATCAAACCACGCTGAGGCAGTGTCCCACGTGCCACAACTAGAAGGACCCACAATGAAGAATATACAACTATGTACTGGGGGACTTTGGGGAGAAAAAGGAAAAAAAATAAAATCTTTAAAAAAAAAAGAACAATGGAAGGCAGTAGACAGTGGCATTCCTCTGTCTTATATGTACTGAGAGAAAAATAACGTGACAACCTAACATACCATACCCAGCAAAAGTATCTTTCAAGAACCAGGATGAAAACAAAGACACTTAAAGACAAACATAAACGTAGAGAAGACCTTCATTAAAAGGAATTCTAAGGGATATATTTCAAGCAAATGAGAGTGGTTCCAGATATAAGTTCTGAACTGCAGGAGAGAAAGAAGACTAATGAAAGTAGTAACTATGTGGGTAAACTTAAACAGTATAAAACAATAAAACTTTGTCTTGGAGTTTTAAAGGAAAATACAACAATAATAGCGTATAAGTTGGGAGTAGGATAGAAAGATTTCAAGTTTTCTGAGGTCCTTATATTGTCCAGAGATAGGTAAAGATATTGATAAACTTTAGATTTGGATAAATTATGGATGCAGGTTCTAATTTCTAACATAATTGCTAAAATAGAAAGAAAGTGTTTAACTCTCAAATCTATAGATTTGAAAAGTGGAATGAGAAAAATTTTCAAGAAGGCAAAAAAGAGAAAGAAATTTAAAACAGGTAGACATATAGGAAGAACAAAATGAGATCAGAGAGATTAGTCCTTGTATTAGTAATTCAATTAAATGTAATTAGATTAAATTCTACACAATTAAAAGACCTGGATGTTAAGAATGGATTGTAAAAATCAGTTTGTAGGCTGTTTACAAGGGATAAATCAAAAACCAATGAAAATAATGAAAGTAAAACAATGGAAAAATATTTGTTAAGCCTTCCTCACCAAAAGAAGTGTGGAGTAACTATAAAAGTGGAAACAAAATTGCCTTTAAGTTAAAAAGCTGTGTGTTTTTTTGTCCCTGACACCAACTACGTCATTCCAATACCAATTCTCTGATTCTCTGACACCAACTGAGTGTCCTACAGTTCAATTCAATTCTGACACTACTTGGAGTAAGCCCAGACCCACCAAGTCAAGGTCTCAGTCCCTCAAGACTGCCTCCATTTCAGACACCCTGGCCATCAGGTATCCCCAGGCTACCTGCACTTCTGCCCAGCTAACTATAGATTTAGGAGTTCCCATGACGCTCCATCCCCACCCTCAGGTTCAATAAATCCAGAATGACTCTCAGAACTCAGGAAGGCACTATACTTACTATCACAGTTTATTATAAAGGATACAAATGAACAGCCAGTTGAAGAGCTGTATAGGGCAAGGTCCAGAAGGATCCCAAGCACAGGAGCCTCTGTCTCTGTGGAGCTGAGGTTCACCACCTTCCTGGCACATGGATGTGTTCACCAACTTGAAACCCCAGTGTTAAGGGGATTTTATCAAGATTTCATTATGTTGGCATCGTTGATTAAATCCTTGGCCATAGGTGATAGAACTTAGTCTTAGCCCCTAGAATTCCCATACTCTTCCTTGCCTTGAATCATCCCATTAGTATACAAAGGACATTCTTCTCACTCAGGAAATTCCAACGACTTTAGGAGCTCTGTGCTGGGAACAGACAGCAAAACCCAAATATATATTTTTTATTATACCACAAGAGCCTTGTTAGATATAGGCTTATTTCAAAATGGTGAAGGATTAAATTCACCAGAAAGATGTGAAAATTTTAAATTTGTGTATGCCTAATAAAAAAAGCCTCAAAATACTTAAAGCAAAAATTGACATCTACAAAAGAAATACACCAATCCACAATCATTATGAAATATATTAGTATATTTCTTACTAATTACTAGAACAAGCAGACCAAAAAAATAATAAGGATCTGTAAGATTTGAATAACCTAATTAAGAAGCTTGATATATAAACATAGAAAGCCCATTCCACTCAACAACTGCAAGATACACTTTCTTTTTAAATATACGTGGAACATCTGTAAAATTTGATCATGTACAGGCCACTAAACAAGTCTCACTAAAGTTAAAAGAATTGAAATAACACAGACCATACGTTCTGAATACAATGCAATGAACCTATAAATCAATAACATTGCCAAAACCCCATAGGATAGGAAATTAAGGGACATACTCTTAAATATCCCATGGGTCTTAGACAAAATTATGAAAACTCAAAAATAATTTGAATTAAGAGATTATGAAAATATCGATTGAAATGCAACTGAAGCAGTATTAGAGGACATTTGATAACTTTTTGCGCATATATTGGAAAATAAAAGAAAAAAGGGCTGAGTTGAGCATCCATTCCAAGAACTTAGAAAGAGAACAGCAGGACGTTGAGGGTATTATGCTAAGTGAAATAAGTCAGAGGGAGAAAGTCAAATACCATATGATCTCACTCATAAATAGAAGATAAAAACAACAAGAAACAATAACATAGAGACAAAGATTGGACGGGTGGTTACCAGAGGGGAAGTGAGGAGAGAGGAGAATGAAAGGGGTAATTAGGCACATGTGTATATGGTGATGGATTGTAATTAGTCTTTGGGCGATAAACACGATGTAATCTGCACAGAAATTGAAATGTAATGATGTATGCCTGAAATTTATGTAATCCTATAAAGCAATGTTACCACAATAAAGAAAATACCAAAAAAAAAGAAAGAGAACAGCAAAATAAACACAAATGAAATAGAAGAAAGGATATAATAAAGAGAAGAACAACCATTAATGAAATAGAAAGCAAGCATACAATGTAGAGGCACAGCAAAGGCTAAAGATGGTTTTTCTAATAGATTTATGAAATTGATAACTTCCTGACAGAATGCTAATGTAAAAAGAGAGAAGGCACAAATAATTGTTAAAGAAAAAAGTGAAGACCTTTAGAAAGCAAGGATTGATTGCTGAGTGGGAAAGTTTTACCGCCAAGCAGGCAACCCAATCGAGCATGGAGTCCAGGAAGGCTCTCCAGGTTGAGGTTTAGGGGAGGAGACAGGAAAGGACTACAGACTGTCTCAGACCTCTATTAGGGAATGGAAAACACCTGGGAGCTGTTTGGCAATACATGGGTTTGTTGGTTGGCTACACACTAGGCTGGCTCAAGGTCATAGGCTATGTAGGTATGGTATGTGTGTAGCAGGAGCAGGGCATCCAGGGCCTCTATTTGCACATGTGGCAACTGAGTCAAGATTGTGTCATCCAGCCAGGTCTACAGTGTTGTTGGCAGGCTAGGTGGCCAAGGCAGGGTTTGTTATAACCACTATCAGGAATGAAAAGGAGACATCGCTACAGATGCTGCAGACATGAACCAAAAGAAAATATTATGATCAATTTTCTGCCAATATATTTAAAACTTCAGAAGAAATAAGGGAATTTCCAGAAAAAATATAACTTACTAAAACTGATTCATTAAGGAATATAAAATCTGAATAGTTTTACAACTAAGAATAAAATTAAAACAGTAATTTAAAAAAATCTTTCCACAATGCACACTCCAGGCCCAGACAGCTTCACTGGCAAGGTCTACCTAACACGGAAAAGACAAATAATTCCAGTCTCATATAGACTCACACATAACCTTGATACCAAAATATGACAAGGACAGTGTAAGAAAGAAAAATTATAGGCCAATTTTACTTTTGAACAGAGATGCAAAAATCCTAAGCAAAATGCTAGCAAATCAAAATCAATAATATATGAACAAGATATCACATATTTTGATGATGTTGAGTTTGTCTCTTGAGTACAAGCTTGATTTAACATTAGAAAGTTAATATAATCCACCATATTTTTAAAACTTAAATGAAAAATATCAACTTTTCAGGAATAAAGGATAATATGATTCTAGTTTTTGCTAAGAACTGGGATAAGAATCGTTTTTTGGTATTCCTGTTTGTATATTTCCTCCTGTGGCATTTCCCATTTTGATTAGGCCAGTTTTCAGCCAAGAAATATGAGGAGCCCTGTGGGCATGCCAACCGAAGGATGTGTGTGATGCTTCTCATCACAGAGAGCAGGTCCAGATTAGCATTATCCCCATTCAGTCTTCCATTCATGTACTTAAAAATTAGTGACTACCAAGGGCTTACTGAATACATGGCTCATTAATATGCCTTGTAAGAGAAAGATAAATTGATCCAAAATACAGTCTCTGCCTTCTAACCCAGAGAGACAAATTTTTAAAAACAAAAAAATCTTAAACTCTTGTGGACCATAGATGTTAGCCCCCCAACCCCATACCAGCTTCAGGTTCAAGTGAAACTCAATTAACATTTCTTTGTTCTAATGCCTCTTCATTATAACACTTTCCCTAAACTCTCCTTTGAATTCTTTAGCCCTGAATCAACCCTCTTGCTTATCTCCTTCGTATATTTAGTTCAAACAAGCCAAAATAATAAGTGGCCAAATATTATTTTTGTTTTTTTTTTTTTTAAAAAAAAGGTTAAAGATTCTTGCCTCAGCTGTGCTTTCATAACTAAATTATTAACTGCCAAGGGGCAGGCACTGCCTTTTATATTAAATTTGGTGAAGAATAGAATCTCAGGCTGGAGAAGAATTTCAAAGGTGATTTATTCCAGCTCTCCCTTTGGTTGTCTCTAAACTAGCTTCCATTAAGTGCTCCCAAGCCTGTGCTTAAATACATCAAGGAGTGTTGAACTTACTTGTACAGAGTGGGACATTAAGAAATACCCACTAATGATGGTGATGTAGATAAGCACACTTCAGTAAGAAAAATGCATTTCTTCATTTCTTTCTTCCTTGTCACCTATCAAGAGTCTTGGGGTGGGGGTGGGGGGGGGCAAGGGACTTGCATTTCAAGATACATCTTCCATTCTATTCCCAATGTTTCATTGAAATTCAGTACATTGTTCCCAGGAAGGATACGTGTGACATATATTCAAAATAGGACACTAATAGGCTCACTTCCTGAAGACAGCCAAAGGCCAAAGAACTGACTTTTATCACACGGGAGGTAGTATTATTCACCTCCCCTTAGTAAGACATGTGCTTTGAGTTGCTTTTGTTTCTTCCCAAGAGAAGGATAGGTGGGCTCTGTTTATCTATCCTTTCCCACCCAATTTTCTTTGTGACCACAGACACAGATTTTAAGACAATTGGCCTGTGTTTGCAACGTAATTTGTGCTGGAGGAAGCTAGATGTCCTCACGGGAGTTGGGCTTTGAATTTTGTACCAAGCATTGACATTAATAAATGACTAAAGACACATATGGTGATTCTGTTTTGGACTAAACGATTTACTGCTGCTTCTGTTGATGTCAGTATTATCTAGAAATAGTAAATGTGCTATGACAAGAAAGGCTGACACCTGGCAGCCAATTTGTTCAAATTCTCCCATGCTTCTATCAGTGTGGTAGTTCTAAATTCAGACAGTAGCTACCTCTGGAGTTTTGAAAGGTGTATTTTCTCTCTTGCCACTGAGGGTAATAACGTAGGCAGTGTTCTGTAGACAATCCACATACATGAAAGATCAATGACCACTAAATACAGACAATATCATAAGATACTATTAATACAGGCTCAGGATCCCCTCAGCACTCTGCATTGTCATCTGCCTGTGATGTGATGAGAGGCCCCAGCATTCAAATAAAGGAGGAAAAGAAGGAATGAAGGTAGAAAGCAGAGGGGTGGTTAGGATGGCCAGAGCACAGAGCTGATGAATAAGTCATAACTGCTCTGCTTTTGAGCTGCCACTGCTGCTGCTTGGCTGTGCAGATTTCCATGGTGCTGGCCGCAAGTCTTGGGAAGGCCGGTTATGCTCTGGAGATAAGAGTTGGCCAAGTAGAATAGGAAAGCACAGTCTATCAAACCTAATAACCAAAGACTTTGACTTTGACCCTGACCTAATTGGCTATTTTCATTGTCTTTACAATAACGCTAATATTAAGTAACTAATGCGATTTTAGCCACTGGTTAGGTGCCAAAGGTTTGTTTTTTAAGAATTGGTAATTTCAGAAGCTGGGAGAGAGTATACATTTCCCCCCTATATTTGTTCCCTATTAATTTGTCCAAAATGGATTCCAAATAACTAAAATTGTGAAGTGTGACCAGATAATTGCTAACGTTTGTTGCTCAGTTTATCCTATGCCAGAGATTGTCTAATATGTTCAACATATTTTAATCTTATTCAATTCTCACATCTCTGTGTTATTATCCTCATTTTAAAGATGAAGAAACTGAGACTTAGGTTAAATAACTTGCTTGAGGTCACATAGCTGGAAAAAGTAACTCTTGATTTGACCTCAAGCAATTTGACTACAAAACCCCAGCTCTTAACCACTGTTTTATGCCAATGGCAATGTCTACAAAACTAAGCTGAAAGAGAGAAAAAGGTCCTTTTCTAAAAATGGAAAACATAATTTAGTCATTCATAGGCTGTGGCTAGGACGAGATAAGATAATATATGTATGATGCTTAGAACAGTGCCCTGCTCCTAGTGGCTTTGAACAGATGTTATGTATCATGATCGTTGTTGTTTTCTTTTTTTTAAGGAAGATTGGCCCTGGGCTAACATCTGTTGCCAATCTTTCTCTTTTTTTTTCTCCCCAAAGCCTCAGTACATGGTTGTATATTCTAGTTGTACATCCTTCTAGTTCTTCTATGTGGGACACCACCTCAGCATGGCTTGATGAGCAGTGTCCAGGTCCGTACCCAGGATCTGAACTGGTGGACCCCGGGCCGCCAAAGTGGGGTGCGTGAACTTAACCACTATGCCACCAGGCCGGCCCCTGTTGTTACTATCTTTAAGGTGAATTTTAGGTGTTCTAAATGCTTTGACTTGCCTTATTCTCACAGGGGGCTTGGCCTGCTGGGAAGGTGGCATAGTGCCTTTGGTGAATAAGCACAGTAATTGCAGACCTTGGAGCCAAACGTGGGTGGCACCTTGAGGATGGGATTAAAGCACTAACATGTAGCTGCTAAGTACCCAGCAGAGCAAGGATCTCCGTGTTTGGCAGATTTTCTGTTCCAGCATTCTCTCTGAGAGCAGGGTTTTCCCAGTGATGCATTTTATAATCATGTCAAAATGCCACTTGTTTCCTATGCTTTTCTGATAAGTAAAACATTTAGAATCTGTGCTATGCCACCTTCAAACGCTAAATATTCTGGTTTTAAAAGTGGGTGGGGCTGGCCCCATGGCCGAGTGGTTAAGTTTGCCATGCTCCGCTTTGGTGGTCTGTAGTTCACCAGTTCGGATCCTGGGCACAGACATATGCACCACCCCTCAAGCCATGCTGAGGCAGCATCCCACATAGAAGAACTAGAATGACCTACAACTAGGATCTACAATTATGTACTGGGTCTTTTGGGAGGGAAAAAAAAAGAGGAAGATTGGCAAGAGATGTTAGCTCAGAGCCAATCTTCCTTACCAAAAAAATAAAATACACCTCACCCCTTACTTAACATGCCCTATAGGATTATAGTAGTGGAAATGATGGCTTCCTTGATTCTGTGTGCACAGAGACCTCTAGACCCAGGGAGTGCTTTGGCCTTTTGTATTTAAAGAGACGCTGTGCAGTCAGTTTCCTTCCTGGCCTGGAAAAAAGTGCTCGGTGGTTGTTATGGACTAAATGTTTTTGTCCCCCGCAAAATCATATGTTGAAGCCATAACCCCCATTCTGCTGGGCTTTGGAGATGGGGTTTTGGGAAGGCAATTAGAGTCAGATGAGGTCATGATGATGAGGACCTCATGATGGGATTAGTGTCCTTATGAGAAGAACATCAGAGAGCGTAGTGAGCATGCGGGACAGCAGAACTGAAATGAAGTTCATGTTAAGGGAGAGAAAGCACAGCCGTCTCCCTGAGGTCAGCAGGCTTTTTTTGAGATCAGCTAGGGAGTGAAGCGAGGTTGGCAAGAGGCTGTGTGTGAGCCTGGAATCGTCGGGTACCATCGGGCTTCAAAGGGCAAAAGGAAGATGGTTACCAGACCCACATTTTTGACATTTTTCAGTGAGATCATCCTAACTAAATAACTAATTTTTGCCTCAGGAATGTTGGGTTTTATCCAGAAAAAAAAAATGATATGAAGGCAGATTAAAAGAGAGTAATAGGCAGAGTCTACTGAACTGAAAAAATGCACTTCCCTTTTTGGGGTCCATTGATGTGGATGCTAATATGATTGACTTGGCTCCTTAGCAGAAGATCTGAGTTCCTCAGCATCATTTCAACAAAAGTTGTTGTGGTGATAGTGTGAGGGGCTTTTGATCTTGCTGATTAGCATGGAGCTTGGCTAACCTGATTATATGACTCTGCCAGAAACTGGGTTTGGGTCTGTGAATACAGCATAACAAATTCAAATGACGCTTCCTTCGGCCACCTCTCCCCAGAACTGTTGTATTTTATTATCTGAAAATGAGGCTCCCTGTTTTCCTAAAGAAAAAAGTTGACATGTATAATTTATTTTGATTTTAAAAATTAGCCTCCACGTTGCTTTTGCCGGTTAAGAAGTGAAACCCTATGATACTACAACCATAGACAATTTAGCAATCCATTCAGTAAATGTATATTAAATGCCTGATATGTCGTGGGGGGTGTGCAGGGTGCTGGGGATATTGTGGTGAAACATAAAAGGCAGGGGCCCAACCTTATGCCTGTTTGTCTTGTGTATGAGATATAAGGCCATCCATGATTCAACATGTTTTTCAACTCTGACCTCCATCAGTCTTCTTGCCACATGTTTCGGGGGCCAGCACAGAGACTGTGAGGCAGCCAGGCAGACGACAGCACATTCGGAGGAGCAGGGGCAGGGAGGGCGGACCTCCCGCAGTCTATGTTGAAGGAAAGCAAAACCGCCCTTGCAATACAGTTGATAGACTTTGATATTAAAATAAACTTTGAGCAATTGCAAACACGGGCAGAATTGTCTGCTTTGATACAAAGACATGTCACCCCAGTTATACAACACTGTACAAAAAGAGTGTTGGGTCAGACTGACTGAAGAAGGTCAGCAGAACTTGATTCATAGGGGGAAACCATCTGAAGTGGTTCCAGACAAAGACAGTTTTCCAAATCACATTGACTAAATTCACCAATACCTAAAAAGGAGTGATTGGACATTCATATCAGAACTCGCTGTACGTAATGTTTGCTATATGTAATTATATTCAAGTAAATTATAGAGTAATCTGTATATGGTCTCATTTCATACTATAAATTAAATCATTTTAATGAGTCCCCTTTTTTTGCCATTAAAAGTCATGTATTAAAAACCCACTAAAATGAACCTCCATGGGCAGGGACTACTATTTATTGCGCTCATGGCTATCTCCCCAGTACTAGCACAGTGACTGTGTGTAGACCTTTGCCATGTTTTCTGCTGCCCAGGACTTTTGAATTCTCTTCCCAGGTTTGGGAAAAGTCTCACCTCATAAATCCCACCTCCCAGAGTAGAAGCCAGAAAACAAACTTCCCAGCCTCCCTTGCAGCTAAGACAGAGGCATGTGACCCGGGCTCCACCAACCAGCTGCACCACCAGGGGCTTCTATTCAGAAGCAAGCAACACAAGGAAGCTGGCTTTACTCAAAATCCAATTTTTCTAGCAAAGGTGACAACGGAAGCATCTGACTTTCTCCTCTAGTAAGCTTTTCCTGAACATTCCCCACCCCTCTCCAGGGGGACTGGGTTAGATACTTCTCCTCTAGATCTGCTTTTTCATTGCACTTTACCATTATATTATAATCATTAGCATCTTTTATTAGGTTTTAATCTGCTGTAATAGTTAAGATAATACTACCTGCTCTCACAAACAAACCAAAAATAGACAGTGAATCAAACATGAAAGAAGTTGCTCTTTTCTAATCCCATAAAGTCAAAACAGGGTACCTGGGATCAGCAGACAGCCTTGCTGCAGGAGATAATTCAGGGATCCAGACATCTTCCATCTGCGGCTTCACCATCTGTATCACATGGCTTCCAGGGGTGTCCTGCCCCTTTGAACCAGGCCGGAAGGCAAAGGGCGTGGAGAATCACACACTGGGGGTTTTATGAGCCAGGCGCTGAAGTGATGCTTATCGCTTCTGTTCAAATTCTGTTGCTCAGAACTCAGCCGCATGGCTACACCCAACTGGCAAATGTGGTCCAGCTTCCTGTAGCTTCTTCCAGGTAAGAGTACACTGACAGTAGAAAATTATCACAAAAGTGCCGTATCTTAACTTTCTATCTTCTCACTTGCTTCCTTCTTCCTCAACTGGGAAAAAGGATTGCAGTAAGTAAGCGAATCATACAGTAAGCCTGTGTGAATCAGATAGATGTGGCTCTGATCTGCATTCCCTTTTCTTGGCTCTTCCCTGATTTTTTGCTAAGCATTCTGTTTGGGGGACACATACACACTGGGTAGTTATTTCTGAATGCTTTGCCTAAAACTGCTTTTATCTCCAGGCTCCCCATGTGTCATATGAAAAGGAAAGTGCTTAGCATGCAGCCTGGGCGCCACATGTGTTCTCACATGCTGGCTCATGGAAGAGTTAGGAGGTTCCAAATCTTTGCCTCCTGGCCACCCACAGACTAATGAAGGAAACCTCTTTCTATTTTCCCTGCCTCTCCTGGACCTAGGTGCCCTATCAGCAGCCAAGGAGAGCTGGGAATACGACTCGGGTGCCAGGGATCTCCAGAGCCCGGACTTGCAGAGTCAGTCGGCCCTACAGAAGCTTCTCGGGTACGGCGGAAGCTCTTTGCATCAGCAGGCTGCTGCTCTCCACAAGCTGCTCACACAGTCGCCGCATTTTGGCAACTCGGTAGGAGGAAGCTATCTAGAGCTGGCCAACACGGTGAGTACTTTCTGGTTCAGAGAACACATCTTTAGGCCTGTGTGAATTCCAATAAAAATATTTTAATTTTGAGCTCCAGGGGACATATCGAATATTGTCTTTTTTATTGAGCTAAACATGGTACCCTTTCCAGCATTGCCAATAATGTTAACGGCTCCAAACACTTAAGAGTAGTGACTTCACTGCCATCATTGAGAGCAGAGTGGACTCCTAAAAGGTGTTTTCAGTCTGTATCTTGTATGGATTTAATTACTAGAACATCTACAACAGCTGTTCCACAGGTAGAGCACTTCTGTGGTACCAGACATTACAAATTAGTAAGAGGCAATCCTTTCTGTTCCCTAATTTGGACTTTATTCACTTGAAAAACAAAGAGGACCACATTTCCTTGAAAGTTTGATTATTGTTTCTGTTTGTACTTTTAAAATATTTTCTGTTGAAAACTGTGGAACAACTTAGAATTTCATTATGCTTGATTTAACCTTCCCTTTTACCTTGGGATGAATCATTACCTTTGGTAACCTTTGGGTGAAAAGCTATTGTCTTCCCTTTTAACTTGGAGCTGGGGAATGAGGGTGGGTGGCTGAGGGGCTGGGCCATTTTGGGTAACAGGCAGACAGTTTATAAGTTGAGATTGCTATCCATCCTCTGTGGGAAAGGTCTGTAAGCCTAGCTTGCTGTTTGAAACTGAAGTTTGAATAGTGGAATAAGCATCTCAACAACTTCACTTATGTATATTTACAGTCTGCTTTGATGTACCAGTGGTTTTCAGACTTTTTGTGTTTAAAGTACATTTTCCAATTCTGACATTTTTGGTGACGTGTTTGAAGGAACCAACAATTCTAAATATGCCAGCAATGATTAAAATACAATCATCAGACAAATCCCAATTAAAGGACATTCTACAATGTCCTGACGAGTACTCCTCAAAACTGTCAAGGATATCAAAAGCAAGGAAGGTCTGAGAAAGAGAAACTGTCACAGCAAAGATGAGCCTAAGACGATAGGACAACTCAATGTAACGTGGTACCCTGGATGGGACATTAGGTAAAAACTAAGAAAACTTGAATAAATTATGGACTTTAGTTAATAATAATGTATCAATATTGGTTCATTAATTATGACAACTGTACCATAATGATGTAAGATGTTAATAATAGGGGAAACTGGGGGCTAACCCCGAGGCCTAGTGGGTAAGTTCTGTGTGCTGCACTTGGGCAGCCCAGGTTCAGATCCCGGGCACAGACCTACACACTGCTCATCAAGATATGCTGTGGTGGCGACCCATATACAAAATAGAGGAGGACTGGCAACAGATGTTAGCTTAGGGTAATCTTCCTCAGCAAAAAAATAATAAAAATAAAGATAAAAGGGGAAACTGGGTGTAGGGTATATGAGAACTATCTTTTCAACTTTTCTGTAAATTTAGAATTATTATAAAATTAAAAATTTATTTAAAACACACATATACACACAATCACTACTAGGGTATGATCATGTCTCGCATAATCTGTAAAAACACCCATAGTTATTGCACTGTTTGTCACTTGGTCACCCTTCAAGGACATTCTTGCTCAGTTTGAGTAGAACTGTGAACTCTCCTGATCTTGCCTTCCTGCATGCTCAGGAGACTGGGCAAGTATCAGTAAATATATGTCATCTTTCTCTGGCATGGACACAGACGTAGGCTATGCTGTTCCAAGTAATTTGCAGCAAGTTGGACTTTCCGCTGTACTATATTAGCTCAGCCTTTTTCAAGACATGCCATAGCAAATGGGTTATAGCAAAAATCACTGTTACATGTTGATTGAAATTTAGCAGCATCTGCTCTGAGGGGTTCAGGGTTCATGGCCCACCAGTTTTCTGCAGTAAACCTACGGGTTCCAGCCTCTGTGTGATTCCTTGGTTCTTTGCCTCTCCAGCAACCTCTTGGATTTTATTCTGTTCTCCCATCTCTCCTGATCAGAGGCAGCTCAGCCCCTGGGCTTCCCATAGCCAGATTCTTTATGTATTATTGGGAAAGCTTTACAACTACTGGAACTCTGCCTGAGATGGCCTCTGCAGAGGCCAGTTTGAGAAACATTCCCTTAAATGTTGAGCACCCAGCTCATATGGGAGTGTTCACTTTAGTAAAATTCATGAACTATAGTTTGCACCTTTTCTATATGTATATGTCTTTAAAAACGTATGATAAACACATAATCAATAGTGGTGATTGTTCATTGGAATACATTGAATAAGTGAAAGAAAAAAAGCTGTAACTCCACAAATGAACAAATAGAGAAAGTTGTACACACTCACTGAAGGTGAGCCCATGGTGAGAACCAGACTGTAAATGCAAATGCAGGCACTAAAGTCTATGACAGTGATTACATTATACATTTCTCATTGAATTGAAAAAACTGAATTTTACCATTTACCATTTAAACTCATAGACCTGTGATGGTGTCCTTGGACCCTGTGGTAGAGTGCATTTCTAGCCCCAATTCTTCATTCTTTCCCGTAGCTTGACCATTTGTCGTGTGACTTTGGAGTCTCCTGTCAAACGTGAGAAATAGTAAACTGTTGTTTTACCCACTGCATTTAGGGTGGTTTGTTTCATAGCAGTAGTTGACTCAGGGTCTGCTCACGTGGGTCCGTGGGGCCTAGTTTGAGAAGCACTCCTTCTCGGTGGCCAAAGAAAGCAAATTGCCTCTCTAACTGCACACTTGGGCAACCCTTCACTTATATACTCACATTAGAAATAATTTATATTTCTTCTAAAACAAATCCTGAACTAATAAAATTAAGTTCTGCTTCTTTTTCTTTTAACAGCTACCAAGAGCAAAAGTCATTTTATCAGTGTCCACTTAGGAAATAGAAAGCACACGGTAATTCACACAGGGAAAGTTTAACATAAAAAATTACTAACTAGTAACAGGGGACATTCCTCCTAAGGAGTAAAGAAAACTCTAATGAACACAGGAATAGCACATGTACAGAGCAGCTACTCCCTCTAAAGCTAAGGCAGAGAACCAAGGAAGGAACAAATTTGGAAGAGGGCTCTCCCTTCACCCAGGGCTGAGATTCAGACCCCATCGAAAAGGAGTGGCTGTGGCCCACTCGATAGCAGAGAAGTTCCCTGAGATGCGGCAAGCCAGGGCTGGCAGCAGGAAAACAGCCCTCCGGAGTGTCGGCCCTACTTGTTGGGATTCCCACAGAGGTACCAGAGGAATCCACTGGGAAGCTGCCCGCTGGAAAGTGGCAAAACCCACTGAGAAGTCCCCCACATGGTGCCACTGACACTTACTAGGGGTGAGCGCCACTGGGTGTCCTGTGCTCCTGCCCTCCACCCACCACGAGAGCAAGCAGCACAACAGAACCAGGATGAGAATTCCCTTCTTCCTCCAGTGTCTCTCCAGGGCCCCCTATTGACAAAGGAGAAATGTTTACAGGGTCCAGCTTCAAGATTTTAAAAGCAGGGCAAGGAAAGGTGGATCTGGAGATGAGAGGCAGTAAATTGATAACTGGCACAGGCATGTTTAGCATCGAGAAGCTTCTGGGAGCTTCCTACACAAGCTTTTACCTTTCTAAGCATCCCTTCCTTTTCTCCTACCATCCTTTTTTCTCCTTCTAACGAAGACAGTGGATAAGATGACTTTAAGGAGGCTTAACTCACTGTTTGAAATGCAAAGGGAGCAAGATGATATTGTACATAGAAACTTGTAGCAGTTAGTTTTATCTCAGAAGCAGAATGGCTACATATGATACAGCATAAGGGATTTATTATAAGGGGTAGACCTTGCACAAATGTGGCGACTGGTGGAACAATCTCTGCAGGCTGTTGACTCTGCATCTGGTGTTGAGCCTGAACTCACTCTAGGTCTGTCAGATCAGCAGATAAGGAAAGCTGGAAGTAGAGGAGAGCAAGAACAAGCTGGAGTGCGTGAGGAGAAATCGGGACCCATGAGGACAAACACACCCACTTCTGTCTCTTACCGTGTCCAACCTCAATGTTGTGGGTGACCTGCAGGAGAAGCTGGCACCTGTTATCATGAAGCCGTACACACACCTGGCCCAGGACTCAGAAGCTGAAGGAGAAGACCTGGTAGGAGATGGAGTTGCTACAAGCCTGATACACCAAGTAGGTAAACAGCAGATTAGCAACAATTTCCAGAGCATGAAATGTATGACTTATTCACTTCTACCTCTGGACTTCACACAGAATGCTTCTCATGACCGTACAGAACCATACAGGAAAGAGAACTCCAGGAAACATAGTTTCAGCCTAGCTAAGTTGACTTAGTCCTAAGCCAGCACAGAGCAGCAGCAAAACTGCCGGTACAATCTGAGCCTTATTCATAAAGCAATCAGCAAAGCAGTATGAGACACTTGAGGAGTTTAGTGAGGAAGAGAGGCAATGGGAAAGGTGTACCACCTGTTCTCTGATGGATTTTCTCTCTGAAGATTTGTATTTCAGGGAAGAGTGGAAGTATACATTGCAATGTTATAGATCCTGAGTACTGACATATTTAAGTATTATAAAACATAAAGCATAACTGAAGTTTTATTTTCTAGACACAACACTGATAAATTCTCAAAAAATATCAATTTCTTGATAGATCCTTTCAGCCTGCTACTTGTTTTTTTAAGTATTAATTGTCGACTTTATTAATTTTATTAATGAAATATTAATTGATATAATTATACTATACCATAAAAGAAGTAATTATACTATAATTAAAAGTAATTATACTATAAAAGAAGTTATGCACAAGATATAAAGTATTTGAACCAATACAGAAAATTGATGAAAAGTTGAAGTTATCATTTGTCTCCCCATCTTCTCTCATTTAAAAGATCATCAATTTCTCAGGCCAGCCCAGTGGTGTAGTAGTTAGGTTCACAAACTCCACTTTGGTGACCCAGGGTTTGTGGGTTTGGATCCTGGGCACAGACCTACACACCACTCATCAAACCATGCTGTGGCAGTGTCCCACATACAAAATAGAGGGAAGATTGGCACAGATGTTAGCTCAGGGCCAATCTTCCTCACCAAAAAAAAAAGGAGCAGATGGCCCAGTGGTGTAGTGGTTAAGTTCACATGTTCCACTTTGGCGGCCCAGGGTTCACAGGTTCAGATCCCAGGTACAGAACTAGCATTGTTCATCAAGCCATGCTGTGGCAGCATCCCACATAAAATAGAGGAAGATTGGCACAGGTGTTAGCTCAGCAATGACCTTCCTCAAGCAAAAAGAGGAAGATTGGCAACAGATGTTAGCTCAGGGCCTATCTTCCTCACGCACACAAAAAGAGAGATATCATCAATTTCTTTTATGTGTCCCTGAATTTCTTTTAATGTAGGGAACTTTCTGTTTCTTCTTTTGTAATTTTAAGATGCTATGATCATTACAGTACTTGCCAAACTTGGGATTTTGTACCATATTGAGTACATTTAAGTTCCATATTGAAACTTTTGGTCAAGAGATGTGTCCTGGCTTTGTAGTTAGAGCAAAGCTGATTTTTCTGGGAGCACCCTCTGTTGGGCATTGTTCAGAGCCAAAGAACAAGAATTCTTAAGCATAGGACATGCTTATCACCCTTTAGATTTTCAGAGAATTGGGATAGTACAAATAAAATACTGGATTTTTGAGAGGGGCTATAGAAGGGTCTAGAATATAAGTTTGATAAAAAAATTTTTGAGAATCTTTATTTCCACATGACAAGCTTCAAAGTAAATAAACAAATAAATTTAGTTATATAGACAAATGCATTTTGGCTTTGTGTTGTTCAGTATCTGAAATGCCAGCGATCTCTGGGGAAGTGCACTGATTCATGAGTTTTCCCTAACATTTCAAATGATGACACGGTAAGCACTGTTGCCTCATTTCCATGCAGAGGGAGGGGGTCGTGTGTGCCTCTGCATCCTGCTGCTCAAGCCAGCTTCCTTTAGAATCCTTTGGACAATTTGGCTTCAGCTTTGCCCATTTTGAGATTTAATTTTGTGCTGAAAGTTTTTTTGCAAAAGTGATTTACATTTTTAAAGGAGGAAAAAAGACAGTTATGAGTTGTGCAAATAAAATTAAGTGAATTTAAAAATGGACATAGCAAGTTTTGCAACTCTGTTTATCCGATGTTTCAACCAGCTTTTTTCCATGAGGCTGGTTATAATGTCTGAGCGTTGGAAGTTGAATGAAAACAGTGTCTATTATCATGTGAATCTTCTATCTAATCATAATTATTAGTATAATTCATTATTAACTGAACTTTTTTTGATGTGGCATTCAAAAAATGGTTGTTTTGGGAACTTGAAATCCATATATTTCAGTCAATACAGAATAATTCTTAAAATGTGTGTGAATAAATAAGAATGTGTGTAATAGTAACGAGATAGATTAGAGTCTTCCTTCTGTTTTAACCACTTGGTCAAATTTTCATGTTTTATGTTGGCTTTTGATTTATTTCCCCTTTTCTTCATTCTGAGTATGGGACACTGAGGGTTTTGTTACACTTTTCAACTGCCACCATCCTTGTATCCCCTCTTGTCTAGATATGCTACCTTGATCTTTTAGAATCAAGGAATGTGAAAACTCTTAAAAAATTATCAAAATGTTGGAAATAAAAGATTATTGGTTGCCCCTTCAAAGTCATATTAGAGCCCCTACAAGATGTCTGACACTATAGGAGATGTGGCTTTGTTTGGCTTACCGTTTATGAATGAAGGGCAGCAGAATATGCCACCCAAAATATGACTGTCCGGGTTCAGGACGTGCCACCCTAAAGTGTGCCACTGTGGTATTTTGATTTTTTTGAGCCATAGGCACTTGAAGAACAGCAAATACAAGGAAAGGACTTCTCTGAACACCCTTTATCTTCCTAAAGACAAATCCTCCAAGAGGAACTCGGTTGTCATGGATCCCCTCCCAGGAGTTTCATTAATCAGGGAAGATTGACTCCTGTCGCGGGAGAGGGGACTAGAAGTAAACACCACACCCTGACACACTGTCACAAACTATCCCATCTCTCATCTTTTTTTCTAAGGGCCCATTCATCTTTCCTAAAAATCATTTACTCTCCCGTGAGAGGCCACATCCCACTCCCCTTTCCCTATCAATGTCGTTAGTTCTCAATTCTAAGCCCCCGGTGGTACTCATTTTTCCCTGGGCATCCTCCCATATATACATGAGGTATACATATTAACAAACTTCTGTTTTTCTCTTGTTAATCTGTCATTTATTCCAGGGATCTCAGCTAAGAATTCAGAAGGATAGAGGGAAAATTATTTTTCTTCCCCTACACTGTTAATTATGGTCCATACTCTATAAATATGGATATTAATTTGCAGAAGATTGATAAATTATCAATGATTTTTGTTTAGTAAAGATGCAAATTATTTTTTTCCAGCAGAAACAATAATCTCAAATGTTACATTTTATTTGCCTTGATAAGACATTAACAAGTTTTGTAACAAACTTTGCAATCTTATTCCAGCATCCTTTTTTGCACTAACTATATGTATTTACTAGTTTGTTCTATCCTTCTCTGAATCAGCTTTATTATCCTGCTGGATTCCTCAATGAGTTAAATGTCTTAGAAAAATATTCACTCTATATTTATATGAAAGTCATATTTTTCCTTTTTTTGAAAAATATACTTTGACACTCTATTATCTTTTTTTGTTTTTTCACTGCTTGTGAAAATAGAGAACTAGATAGGAGTTAACAAGTGAAGCACTTACTGGTTTCCAGATAAATTACCCCAGTCATTGCCTTTAGATTAGGCTAGTCCTAGTCATTTTCTTGCTCTTTCCCCTTCTTATTTCTCTTAGAGGACTTTGAATCATTTCATTCTTCTTTGTCTTCCATCCCCACCTCCACCCCCACTGTCTTCACCTCTCTTCTTGAGAAAAATCCCCACATATAGCCCTACCCTGATGTCTTAGGTCCTGAAGGTGGTATTTCCTGTGAGGGAATAGAAAGAAATATAGAATCCTGTAAATTCATTATCTGCAAAGAAATTCATTACATCTCCAGGGAAACTTGGAACCAGTAGCCTCAAGCTCTGCCAGGTTTTACGAACAAGTCACCTCAGTTCAATCCTTGGTCAGCATAAAGGAGAATATGGATGGATATAAAACTATTGTTTTAGCTGACACTTTTGTGAAGTGCCTGGCATGGAATCATACAGAAGTTGCCCAAAAACAAGGCGTGACAGAGGAAGAGTTATTTCTTTGGACTTTCACTTGCCATTTGAGAGATTTCCATAATTGTACAGAGATGATTTATTATAGTGTATTCTAATTCTTCATAAAGATTGAGTTATTATAAATTCTTCACAAGTACTTTTTAATCTAAAATACTCTGCAGTCATAAATTTGAGATTAAGTTCTAATATCCTGTTGAAATTACAATGCTCTTTATGAGAAGAACTTTAAATTTGACAAAGGTCTTTACTTGTGAAAATGAAGATGTTCTTAAAGGATTGTTACTGTTACTGTTATTACTGTTATTAGTTTAAAATATGCAAATTAAGAGTCTGTGGTTTAAGTTGCTGTCTTTTTCTGGAGAGGTTCTCTGTTCCTTAGCTGAATCTGAGCTTATTCTTACTTTTTCCCCTCTGCTCTGAGCTTAGTTTGTTTCCTCCACATCTTTGTCACAAATGGAAAGACTGACCAACTTCTACGGTGGCCAGAAGAATCCCGTTCTTTCTCCCATACAGTCTACTCAGATTGTGAAGAGATAATATGAGTCTCCTTACCAACAAATTATTGTCAATAAGACATACAAAAGGCAGGCATGCAACCCTTCAGAAGCTTTTAATCTTGAGAATGAATGGAGCACCTGCACAACAAATGTTCACAGACTAGAGAACAGCGGTGCCTGGACTCTGCAATTTCGTGGACCAGTGACATTTCAGAAGATTGAGACTTGCCAACGTTTTATGTTGCCAAAAATCAAAAGTCAATCTACCTCTTATCTAATAGCATCATCATTTCATAAAAGAAAGGACTTTTGGCACCAAAGTTAGGTAGGTATCTCTAAATAAGTAAAAAGTGAAAACATCAATTTAACTTCATGGAAGAATTCACAGTTGTTCTTGTTTTTCACATTTCTCCAGGGACTAGTGGAAATTTTGGCAGGTGTGACGTTCTCTAGCAGAGTTAACTAAGCGTGTGCACTGTGCTCCTGTGTCTGACTTTGGACAAGTCATTTAACCTCTCTTGGCCTCTGCATGCTCATAAAATAGGAATAATAATAACTTCCTCGTCTTGTTGTCATGGGAATTAAACATAATAACGCGTAGAAAGTGTGTAATGCAATGCCTCATGCAAGTAGATGCTCAATAAATAGTAGCAGTTGTTATGGCTGTTTTCCCCATTTAATTGTCAGAAACAAATCTTATGAGTTATTAACAAGTAGACAAGTTTGGGGTAGAATTTGGAAACAGAACCTTTAAAAATTCTTAAGAATTGAGATCTTTCAAGTGGATTTCAAAATATTTACTGAGCACTTTTTTATGAGCTAGGAGCTGTCTCAAAGATGTTGTTGTGATTAAAAATTAAGCTGAATAATCTTGGAGGTAGAATTCACTTGGAAATACCAGATCATGAAAAAGGATAATAATTCCTACCTAGAGATAAAAGGGTCTTTAAAAAAAAACCTTCGTCTAACCCCTTCATTTTGGAAATGGGGATATGGAGGCCCAGATCAAAATATCTGCTTAATGTCACCTAGGGAGAAGTAGAACGAAGACTAGAGGGCAGGTTTCCTGACATCCCCACCCCTGGCACCGCTGCACCCCTGCCCTGTCCTAGGGGATTGTGCCTCATTGCTGGCAAGAGAAGCAACAGCTGCTGGTGGGAAATGAGGGTCCCCTGCGTCCTCTTGTTAGGGTCTTTGCTGTTGGACTCTGGGTCACTCTTCTGCTCTGCTTGGTGGCAGTGGGTTGTCGTTCTTATGTCCTCCAATCTCCTTTGTAGAGCTAATGTTCAGCCAAAACACCCCAGTACAGACAACCGTTGTTAAAATGTTGGCATACTACTCTACTAGGCCCCTACGTTCCTGGCTACCTGGTCCCTCTCCCAGGAACCCCCAGCCTCCTCATGATTCGGCCTCTAAGGGGTGAATGCTAGCCCTGCAGGGGCCCCCAGCACTGCTGCCAGCTGGTATCTTGTGAGCATCTGTTCTTGGTGCCAGTGGCTGAGCCACACCAGTTGTTAAATATTTTTAATATCTCTTCTGCCCTTTTGAAAATCTGTTGGACTGAAACAACAAATCCATTTTTAGGGCCTGATAAGAGTGTGGGTACCAACAGATAGTGAGGAGGTAGGAAGCCATCAGATCTCAGTCTCTTAATATTTTACATTATTTTTAAATGATTCTGTTGGATAGTTCAACAGGGGTTCACGTTTCCTTCTGCTTTCTACTGTCTTTAGGGTAAAGATCTCTGATTTACCAGGACAAAGGAATTTTGCAAATTCTAAAGGACACACTAGAGGGCAGTGGCCCCATATCCAGACACCTGACAATTCCATTTCCTTTGCATTTCTCTGCCCCTCCTTTGTGTAGGGGAGTGGGAGGGAGTCTCCTCCACATCATACAAATGCCAATCATGTCTGAAGTGTTTTATGAAAACAGATCAGCTACTTGGCAGCACCCTGTCTATCATCCCTTGTAGTTTCTTTTCCTTCTTCCAGTGACTTATCTCAGTGGGGCTTTAATAGTAGAGTTAGTTATTATTAACATTACTAATATCTTAATAACTTTTTCTTTTTTAAAGACAGGGCAAAGGATAGGAGGCATACTTTCCTAATTTGAGAGGTTTTCTATCTTTGCCTCTTTGTATTTGCAAATAAAGACATGAATTAAGAATGAGGAAGAAGAGGGGCCAGCCCAGTGGTGTAGTGGTTAAGTTCGCACAGTCTGCTTCAGCAGCCTGGGTAGCTGAGTTCAGATACAGGTGTGAACCTACTTACCACTCATGAAGCCATGCTGTGGTGGCATCCCACATACAAAATAGAGGAAGATCGGCACACATGTTAGCTCAGGGACAATCTTCCTCACCAAAAAAAAAAAAAAAAAAAAACAGGAAGAAGAAAGGTACAGTGAGGTATTCTTGCATTTTGCTGGTGCAGAGACAAAACCCATTTACAAGTGTCTGCAGAGCCGTCCCCTGCCCCGCGATCACTAAAGAGAATCATGTTTCAGCTCACTCAATTTACCTCTCCTGCCCTCTCCGACACAGGAGAGAGTCCTGCTCACTGGGAGAGAGGCAGAGCTGATCTGTGTAATGAAGAGATGGGCTGGGCTTGAGTGGACTGAGACAGTGAAGCCGCTGGGCGGTGTGTGTGCAGAGGTGCAGTATTGAGGAGAGAAGTTCTCACGCAGCTGAATAGTGTAGTGGAGTTCAAGAGGAAGGCAAAGGGACATTAAGAAGTGTGTCAGTGGATTACTTATGAGTCTACCTTTGATGGAATCTGAGGAACCTAAATACAGGATTTGATTCATTTTTAATTACTTTTGGTTGTTGGACTGTTTCTTTGAAAGGGATAACCCTCTGACACTGGATTATGTGAGTCCCTAGATCTATAAAAGTTGTATGTAGAATGAACTTGCAGGGATTTGTTTTTGAATTTGTGAGATCAATATATATACATACACACACACACATATATATATATATTTAAGTGTTTGCTATGTTTACTCTTAGGCACAGGTGGGAGATAAAATGCTCTTCTTTGGATTCTCCCAGCCAGAGTCCTGGGTGGGAGAAAGGGCACCTGCACCCTCATAACAACCTGTGCTCTGCAACACAGGGACAGGGACTCCCTCTGCATTTCTCTTGGTGTTGCTAAGATTTATTGAGCCTTTACTGTATACTGTGTATTGTCTTAAGTGCTTTGCATGGATTATCTTGCTTAATCCTCACGACACCTTATGCCATACACGTGGTTATGATCCCCGTTTACAGATGAGGAATTGAGGATTAGAGAGCTTGCCTGGAATGAAGCAGTGAGGATGCAGCAGGCTGAGATTTGAGCCTAGGTTTATCTAACTCTGCAGCTTGAGCTTGTAACCATCATTTATGTGCCCCCAGAGGAAGGAGCCGTGTTGCAGGCAGTGCCATTGCAAAATCATCTGTTCTCCTCACCACTCCCACAGGGTGCAGAGCTGTCTCACATACCCTGAAATGGGGATGGGTTCCTGATCTTCCTCCTTCATAGTACGGAAATGATGCCCCGGGTAGTCTCGGGATAGCCTGGACCATCTTACACATGTGCACGCACGTGCACAGACACACACACACACATACACAAACTCACTGGCTGGGTTTTCATTTCTCTGACTTTATATAAGACATTGTCACTCGAGAGTAATTAAAACTCCTGGTGGATTTATACTGGGGCCTTCTGATGTGGTTGCGTACTTACTTATACCGACATGACAGGGAAGATTAGCATTAAATGCTGAGAGAAATGCACCTGCCACTTTGATGCAGTTAGAGGCATCTATCAAAGATGCATTTGGAACTCAGAGACCTCAAGCTAATTGCCAGAAATGCTGCTGACTTTCTTCAGCTAGACTTAAATGTGGAGGGAGAGTCAGTAGTGAGAGAGGAGGACCCTACCTTCACTTGTCGGTAGATTCTTAGGGGCAAGGAGTAATCTCTCCCCCTTCCCCTAGAGACAGAAGCAGGCAGAAGGACTAATGTGTTCCTGTTGTTAATACTACTACTAATTAGTCTCATTGTTAAGTGTTTATCAAGTGTTGGATATTGATGGAGGGCCTTGCCTGTATCATCTCACCTAATCCTTCGGTGGCCAGCCCCTCTTTCATGTCTGACCCTCTCCACCCCTCCTCAACTATCACTTATTGTGCCGTTTGTTTCTCAGCGGTGTGGGGGAATAAGGCACTGCTTATTTGTAAGATTGGCATTCACATAAGCTCACTGCCAGTGACTAAGGGAGAAAAAGATTAGCTGATCTATGAATTATGCTGTCAGTTATACTGCTATTGAGAATAATCATATATTAGTTAGATTTTTTCCATGTTTACAGATGTCAGTATGTTTCAAGCTAAAATAGAATAATAATTAGTAGTAGTCAACTGTCCAAATGTCAACCGCCCCTTTGTCCTCAAATTTCAGTGTCTGTTTGTGCTATCTCTATTTTTTCCCCCATTGCACCCAGAATTGGAACTCAGAGAGAAGAATCTGTGATCACAAGTGAATTGGTGAGCAATGTGGATTTTAGTAAGGGATGAGGACATGGAGATTTTTTTTTTATTATTATTAATGTTATGATAGATTACAACCTTGTGAGATTTCAGTTGTACATTTTTGTTAGTCATGTTGTGGGTACACCACTTCCCCCTGTGTGCCCTCCCCCCACCCCCCCTTTTCCCTGGTAACCGCCGATCAGATCTCCTTATCAATATACTAACTTCCACCTATGAGTGGAGTCATATAGAGTTCGTCTTTCTCTGACTGGCTTATTTCGCTTAACATAATACCCTCGAGGTCCATCCACGTTGTTGTGAATGGGCCAATTTTGTCTTTTTTTATGGCTGAGTAGTATTCCGTTGTGTATATATACCACATCTTCTTTATCCAATCATCAGTTTCTGGGCATGTAGGCTGGTTCCACGTCTTGGCTATTGTAAATAATGCTGCGATGAACATAGGGGTGCAACGGACTCTTGAGATTTCTGATATCAGGTTCTTAGGATAGATACCCAGTAATGGGATGGCTGGGTCATAGGGTATTTCTATTTTTAACTTTTTGAGAAATCTCCATACTGTTTTCCATAGTGGCTGTACCAGTTTGCATTCCCACCAACAGTGTATGAGGGTTCCTTTTTCTCCACATCCTCTCCAACATTTGTCACTCTTGGTTTTGGATGTTTTTGCCAATCTAACGAGTGTAAGGTGATATCTTAGTGTAGTTTTGATTTGCATTTCCCTGATGATTAGCGATGATGAACATTTTTTCATGTGTCTATTGGCCATATTCATATCTTCTTTTGAGAAACGTCTGTTCATCTCCTCTGCCCATTTTTTGATTGGGTTGTTTGTTTTTTTGTTGCTAATCAGTGTGAGTTCTTTGTATATTGTGGAGATTAACCCTTTGTCAGATAAGTGGCTTGAAAATATTTTTTCCCAATTAGTGAGCTGTTTTTTTGTTTCAATCCTGTTTTCCCTTGCCTTGAAGAAGCGCTTTAGTCTGATGAAATCCCATTTGTTTATTCTTTCTATTGTTTCCCTCAACTGAGAAGTTACAGTGTCCGAAAAGATTCTTTTGAAACTGATGTCAAAGAGTGTACTGCCTATATTCTTTCCAAAAGACTTATTGTCTCAGGCCTAATCTTTAGGTCTTTGATCCATTTTGAGTTTATTTTGGTGTGTGGTGAAAAAGAATGGTCAATTTTCAATCTTTTGCATGTGGCTGTCCAGTTTTCCCAGCACCATTTGTTGAAGAGACTTTCTTTTCTCCATTGTAGGCCCTCTGCTCCTTTGTCGAAGATTAGCTGTCCATAGATGTGTGGTTTTATCTCTGGGCTTTCAATTCTGTTCCATTGATCTGTGGACCTGTTTTTGTACCAGTACCATGCTGTTTTGATCACTGTAGCTTTGTAGTATGTTTTGAAATCGGGGATTGTGATTCCGCCGGCTTTGTTTTTGCTCAGGATTGCTTTAGCAATTCGCGGTCTTTTGTTGCCCCACATGAATTTTAGGATTGTTTGTTCAATTTCTGTGAAGAATGTTCTTGGGATTCTGATTGGGATAGCATTGAATCTGTAGATTGCTTTAGGTAGTATGGACATTTTAACTATGTTTATTCTTCCAATCCATGTGCAAGGAATGTCTTTCCATCTCTTTATGTCATCGTCAATTTCTTTCAAGAAAGTCTTGTAGTTTTCATTGTATAGATCCTTCACTTCCTTGGTTAAGTTTATCCCAAGGTATTTTATTCTTTTCGTTGCGATTGTGAATGGGATTGAGTTCTTGAGTTCTTTTTCTGTTAGTTCATTGTTAGTGTATAGAAATGCTACTGATTTATGCACGTTAATTTTATACCCTGCTACTTTGCTGTAGTTGTTGATTATTTCTAATAGTTTTTCTATGGATTCTTTGGGGTTTTCTATATATAAGATCATGTCGTCTGCAAACAGCGAGAGTTTTACTTCTTCGTTACCTATTTGGATTCCTTTTATTTCTTTTTCCTGCCGAATTGCTCTGGCCCGCACCTCCAGTACTATGTTGAATAGGAGTGGTGAAAGTGGGCACCCTTGTCTTGTTCCTGTCCTCAGAGGGATGGCTTTCAGTTTTTGTCCATTGAGTATGATGTTGGCTGTGGGTCTATCATATATGGCCTTTATTATGTTGAGGTACTTTCCTTCTATACCCATTTTACTGAGGGTTTTTATCATAAATGGGTGTTGGATCTTGTCGAATGCTTTCTCTGCATCTATTGAGATGATCATGTGGTTTTTGTTTTTCATTTTGTTGATGTAGTGTATCACGTTGATTGACTTGCGGATGTTGAACCATCCCTGTGTCCCTGGTATAAATCCCACTTGATCATGGTGTATAATCTTTTTGATGTATTGCTGTAATCGGTTTGCCAAAATTTTGTTGAGGATTTTTGCATCTATGTTCATCAGTGATATCGGCCTGTAGTTCTCCTTCTTTGTGTTGTCCTTGTCAGGTTTGGGGATCAGAGTGATGTTGGCTTCATAGAATGTGTTAGGGAGTTCTCCATCTTTCTCAATTTTCTGGAACAGTTTGAGGAGAATAGGTATTAAGTCTTCTTTGAATGTTTGGTAGAATTCTCCAGAGAAGCCGTCTGGTCCTGGACTCTTATTTTTGAGGAGGTTTTTGATTACCGTTTCTATTTCCTTACTTGTGATTGGCCTATTCAGATTCTCCATTTCTTCCTGATTCAGTTTGGGGAGGTTGTAGGAGTCTAGGAATTTGTCCATTTCTTCCAGGTTGTTCAATTTGTTGGCATACAGTTTTTCATAGTATTCTCTTATGATCTCTTGTATTTCATTGGTATCTGTTGTGATTTCTCCTCTGTCATTCCTAATTTTATTAATTTGCGATTTCTCTCTTCTTTTCTTGGTGAGTCTGGCTAGGGGTTTGTCAATTTTGTTAATTCTTTCGAAGAACCAACTCTTTGTTTCATTGATCCTTTCTATTGTCTTTTTTGTTTCAATATCGTTTATTTCTGCTCTTATTTTTATTATTTCCCTCCTTCTACTGACTCTGGGCTTTGTTTGTTCTTCTTTTTCTAGTTCTGTTAGGTGTCGTTTGAGGTTGCTTATGTGAGCTTTTTCTTGTTTAGTGAGGTGAGCCTGTATTGCGATGAATTTCCCTCTTAGGACTGCTTTTGCTGCATCCCAAATGATTTGGTATGTTGTGTTCTCATTTTCATTAGTCTCCAGATAAAATTTGATTTCTTCTTTAATTTCTTCAATGATCCATTGTTTGTTGAGAAGCGTGTTGTTTAGTCTCCACATTTTTGCACCTTTCTCTGCCTTTTTCTTGTAGTTGATTTCAGTTTAATAGCATTATGATCAGAAAAGATGCTTGATATTATTTCAACTCTCTTGTATTTATTGATGTTTGCTTTGGTTCCCAAAATATGGTCAATCCTTGAGAATGTTCCATGTGCACTTGAGAAGAATGTGTAACCTGCTGTTTTTGGATGAAGTGTTCTATATATATCTATTAAGTCCATCTGGTCTAATTTTTCATTTAATTCTATTATTTCCTTGTTGATTTTCTGTCTGGATGTTCTGTCCATTGGTGTTAATGGTGTGTTGAGGTCCCCTACTATTATTGTATTGTTGTTGATGTCTTCTTTTAGTTCTATTAAGAGTTGCTTTACAAATTTTGGTGCTCCTGTGTTGGGTGCATATATATTTATAAGTGTTATGTCTTCTTGGTGGAGACTCCCTTTTATCATTATATGTTGTCCCTCTTTATCTTTCTTTATCTGTTTTGCTTTGAAATCTACCTTGTCTGATATTAGTATAGCGACACCTGCTTTCTTTTGTTCATTATTAGCTTGGAGTACTGTTCTCCATCCCTTCACTCTGAGTCTGTGTTTGTCTTTGGGGCTGAGGTGTGTTTCCTGGAGGCAGCATATTGTTGGATCTTGTTCTTTGATCCATCCTGCCACTCTGTGTCTTTTGATTGGGGAGTTCAATCCATTTACATTTAGAGTGATTATTGAGATGTGGGGGCCTACCACTACCATTTTGTGTCTTGTTTTCCGGTTTTCTTCAATTTCCTTTGTTTCTCGTCCCATGGTTTAATCTGTTCTGATGTAGAGCTGCTACTCTCTGTTGTTGTCCTTCTACTTATCTCCTCTGCTCTTGGTTTTGTAGCCCCTTTCCTTTTTTGGATTTTTCAGGAATGAGGGTTTTCCTGAGGATTTCCTGTAGAGGAGGTTTTGTGGCAATGAACTCCCTTAATTTTTGTTTATCTTGGAAAGTTTTTATTTCTCCATCGTATTTGAAGGATATTTTCGCTGGGTAGAGAATTCTCAGCTGCAGATTTTTGTCCTTCAGATTTTTGAATATATCATTCCACTCTCTTCTAGCCTGTAAAGTTTCTGCTGAGAAATCTGCTGATAGCCTGATGGGGGTTCCTTTGTAGGTTAGTTTCTTTTGCCTGGCTGTCCTTAGTATTTTCTCCTTGTCGTTGACTTTTGCTAGCTTCACTACTATATGCCGTGGAGTTGGTCTTCTTGCATTGATAAAGTTTGGAGATCTATTGGCTTCTGTCACCTGAAGATCCATCTCTCTCACCAGATTTGGGAAGTTCTCAGGCATTATTTCTTTGAATAGGCTTTCTGCCCCTTTCTCCTTCTCTTCTCCCTCTGGTATACCTATAATCCTTACGTTGCATCTCCTAATTGTGTCTGATAATTCTCGGAGAGTTTCTTCATTTCTTTTTAGTCTTGCTTCTCTCTCCTCCTCTGCCTGCAGCAATTCTATATTGCCATCTTCCAGATTGCTAATTCTTTCCTCCATATTATCGGCCCTACTGTTCAGAGCATCTAGATTTTTCTTAATCTCCTCTATTGTGTTCTTCATTTCCAATATTTCTGTTTGGTTCTTCTTTATAGTATCAAACTCTTTTGTGACATAGCTCCTGAACTTGTTGAGTTGTCGGTCAGAATTCTCTCTTAACTCATTGAGTATTTTAATGATGGCTGTTTTGAAGTCATCATCATTTAGGTTATATATCTCATTTTCTTTGGGATTGTTTTCTGTGTATTTGTTACTTTCTTTCTGTTCTGGAGATTTAATGTATTTTTTCATATTGCTTGATGTTGTTGATTTGTGCCTCCGCATGGAGATAGAGTTTAGTTGCTCCTTTCACTTGTTTCAGCTGCTGCGGTGGGGGAGCAGCTGTTTATACTGCACCAACCAGGAACCCTGT